>NC_132939.1:37234000-37329000 GCF_034638445.1 Ciconia boyciana | reverse complement strand
TCGTTGCTTTTGTCTCTCTACTTGCTGACTTGCTTTTCACTTTTGCTGTCCTTTGTGCTGTCACACACAAAGTCGGAGTGCAGCTGCCATGCTGAACCCAAACCAAGGTAAAGAACAATTCGTACAAACTACATTTTTTTTTTCCCCCCACTTTATACAGCTGCAACTCCCCGAGCAGCGCTGCACTCAATAAGGCCTCCTGGGATCCAACTAGCAGAGAAATCCGTGCTGAAGCATGCAGTCGTTCTGTGGGACTAAAGGGTATTGGGGGGGTCGGGGAGGCGGGGGGGGAATAACCTGTTTTCTTCAAGACTGCTCCACCTTTTGGGATAGAATATTTGCTGCTTTGTTTTTAGCAGCCAAAGGTCCTTATATTATCTGGTTTTTACTTTAAAAAATCCAAAAAACAAAACAGGCCCAAACCACACACATAAAACACTACAGCCACTTGAGACAAGAAATCACCACTTCACCCATAACAAGTGGGATGCGGGTCCTTGTTGACTAACAGGCAGCCGGTGGCTGTCCGTGCGTGAATGACCACTGCAAACACAGCAGCATATTACAAGAAGCAGCAATCACCAACGCGATGCTGCTTTTCAGAGTCACCTGTACCGAGAAATCCAGGCTTGTAAAATTAAGAAGAGCATGATAACAGAAAGTTTCTCAGATTACAGCCAGTACAATGGATTTTCTTTTCTATGAGAATCAGAAATACACTGGTCTGAAAGCATTCCCAGCACTTTATTATTATTCTTCCTTCCCCAACCTACCCCGGCCCTTCTCCTCCTCCTTCCCTTTCCCACCACCTGAAAAAGAAACAGCTGATGCCTTCTGTGTCTGCGCCCTACAATGTATAACTTGAACCTCTGTGCCTGAAGGGTAACGCACTGTATATACTGGTTTCCACAACATTGGTAACAAGTGATCTACAGAAGTGAGTGATCTGAGGGAGTGGCAGGCGCATCAGATATTGGCAATCCTTCTTCAGGTGACTTATTAGTTAATAAGACTACTTTAAAGGCTAAGGATCTCATTCTAATTTCACACTGTCTGAGGCCCTTGACTTAACCTCTGCCTTCCCACCAAGGAGAAAGCAAGCTGGCTTTTCATATTTCTTTGGGAGAATCTGCTCAGTTTTGGCTCAGCCGATCCGTATGTGAAGAGCCCCATAACCAGGCGGGTGCAAGGAGGGCAGTGGGCAGCCTCTGTGCGCGGTGGGCCAGGACAGATAACGGCATTCCCCACCTTCAGAGCATTCTTCCTTAGGGCGAAAGGTCACCCTTCACAGATGTCTCCAGCAGACACTCAGTTGTCAAAAGGTTGCATCATGCGATGCATGCAGTCACCACTAACAATGCACTGTTCTCATCCAGATACGTAAACACGTTGCACTTCTAAATAATTTCCTTGTTAAGGACAACTTGTTTTTTCCCCCGAGTTTTGTACAGTTATCAAAAAAAAACGTAAGGAACATTGAGAAAAAAAAAAAACAGTCTGACCCCCCCTTGCCAATTCACGGCTTAAGTATTCTATTTTCCTTTTCTGTCAGGCTATTCAGCAGATGATGATGCTTCTGGTTTACTCCCAAAAAAGAGAAATAAAACCACCATATCCCAAAATGTCTAACAGTAAAGCATATAGTTTGGAGGCAAAAAAAGCGCACATTTGGTAAAATGGAAGATAGTAAGCAGTTTGTCAGAAAAGTTACACAGCCAGAAAAATTCAGTGAAGAAAATTCTGTTCAGCTTACTATAGCCTATTCTAATTTCTTCCATTTAAAAGTAATGAACAAACACGCATCCTGTGTGGACAAGTGCAAAAAGGAAAGTTACGTGTGTTCATGTATTTACTACGAATTCAGGTTTGCTTGGTGCAGAAAGTTTATTTCTCCAGGAGCACTTCAGAAATAATAGGTCCTAGTTGCTACAGTAGCTCAGCTTTTTGATTTCCAGTGCCTCCAGATGAATAATATAACAAAGATTTCTTCTTTGTTGAGGACAGTTACTCTAAAGCAGCTTGAAGCTATCACACACAATACAAAACAAGTAATTTCATTCTAGAATGGATTCAAACAAGCTTATCAGGATTTTATCTATTTATAAATTATATATTTAACAGTAAAGTAAGACAGACATGGCTGGAATGTTACACATGGGGAAACACGGTTAGAGATATTCCAAATTACTCAACCTAATCCCAAGCAATAGAATCTTAAGGGCACTGGGAATTTCTAGAAGAATTAAGCATTATATGTTGTAAAAAGCTCAATTAAATACCTTTAGAAACCAAGCAAAGATTCTTTCAGATCTGCCTGCGATATGTAATCCTCCCAAATGCAGAATGTTTGCCTCTCCAAGCATCCCTTTTCTGCTCATTCCTTTAGCCAATGAACCTACAGAAAGCACACTTTCAAAAAAAAAAAAACTTCTTTGGTGCTTTCATGTCTTGTATTTCATACACTTGGCCATCTTGAATTAATCGGAGTCAATGAAGATACACATTCTTAAAAACGGCTGCAGCTTCATTGGTCTAATCTATGAACTTTAAAGACCTTCGTTTTATGAGCTTTCCTCAGGGTAGGTATTTCAGTGTTCTAAAAACAGGGTTATGGACTGTTAAGTTAAGCACATGTTCTGCATCAACATTTGAGTTTCAGCAGGTTATTTGGTGCCAAGTTTGCCAGTGAGTATCATCAATCCCAAAATATGTGCTTATTTGTTTTAACAGGTGTTTCGAGAACAGCACAGGACAGGAGAAAAGCACTGTTAATATATTCATTTAGTATCTATCCTTCATTCTGAAAATGCCCCTACCCTTCCCCCGAAAACATGACAAAATTTCACCTCAGGTGTTTAAGATGCCAAGAAATGGAGTTGAAAAGGAGTGCAATGAGTATTTCTGTTATTTCACCAGTCTGAGGATTTGTCCACTCATTTCTATTGTACATTATTTCTCATATAGTAATCACAGACCTGGGTTTACATATGGTATGACCCACCTACTTACAGAAAACTACCTTTTATTGTGCAACTGATGTTAACTGTAGAAGAAAAAGGTAAGGCTGAAGCAAAAAAACCAATACCCTTTAGATAATGAAGCATAACCAGGGACTTTCTCTCAGTCTGTTCTTCTGAAGACCATTTGTTAGCATTTGCATCAGAGGACGTACATGGAAAAGAAATGAAAACAATCTAAAACCAAAACTGGCTTGCCCACATCAGTCATTCCACAGAACCAAAATAATAGTTTGCTCTTAAAAATGAATACCAGCGAAACATAACAATAAGATTCACACACGCGCACACACGCTGCTGTCACATTTGTGGGTCAGTTGAGACGGTGCATCATAATTTTCACAAAATCCACACGCACAGATACACACTTCTTGCAGGTGTTATCTCAGACTTGGTCTGCTGAGAAGCGAAGTGAATCCCCGCAGTGACGTTTGAAGGTTTAAAAGCTCAGTTTTTTGTTTCTAAATGCCTATAAAAACATTGCCTGTGCTCGGAGGCCTTTTAAAACAAAACCAAAGCTTTTAAAGCTTCAAAAGCGGTCATGGGAATTTGCTCATCAGGAGGGAATCCTAAATGAAGGCCAAGATTCAGTGGATTCCCCTGGACGTGACAAAAGCCATAGCCTGTCTGCAGGTCTACTGTTTCTTATAACGGATGTGGGCTGATTCAAGCAAAACCTGACAAACCTTTGTCCATGCCCTCCATTTTACAAAATCTGCTTTTAAAAGGTTTAATCCTCCCCAGTTATGTCCTACTCTTCCCTGCCATACTAATAAAAAAACCCAAACAAACACAAAAAACACCACCAAAAAAACACTACCTTCATTGATACTTAATGTAACTAAGAGAAAGACCACCCCCAAAGTCATCAACTTAAAGGAAAAAAAAAAGGGGGGCCGGGGGGGTGGGAAGCTAAGCTTAGGACTTCTATTGTTATAACCTCAAATACATACAAGACAGGAAGGAAACCAACTGACAGTTGCTTTTTAATATATGAGAGATGATTTACAGAAGGAAATATTCTAATACTATGTTGAAGGCCTAAACCTCTTTGAAAAACTTTTTTTTTTAAACGTCAATGTTTTCTACCTATAGCAGTCTAAAAATAAGGTAAGAAGTTCCTAACAAGTTGTTTAAAGGACTGTTATAAAAAGGCAGCAAGAGAGTAACATTTGAGTAGATCACGGTTGCCGAATCAGTTATTTAAAGCATAAGAAGCCTGGTGTAAATGAAGTCTTTCTTCTGAAAGTGTGAGATATAGCTTTTCCTCAGTTTTAACGTGAAGCACACAAGTAAAAAATCTACAGTTTCACCTGAATTTAACAGCAACAATCCTGCCCACCATGTAACTGACATGCTCCCTTTTCTTTTGGATGCAATAATCTCATTTCGTCCGTACAAGTTACACCCCACTCTCATGAAGTAAGACAGACAACTCAAGAACAGCTGATCAGCATGGAGAAGGCATAAGAGCAGAGGGCGTTATATTTTTTTTGTGTGTTCAGAAGCAATATCCTCCTCAAACGATCTAAAATAAAAGGAATCATGCTGTAACAAACAGCTGTCTGATGGAAGACTGGAACAGAAGACCAATACACGGATCCTCCACTGGACATCTGGCCATGCATGGGTATATCCTGCTCATTACAGCTGCAGTTTGAACTAGGACCCTTACATCCAAGAGTACTACAGTGGCAAGCAAAACAGGTCCAAGTGAATTGTTCCTGGGTTTGCCTCAGCTGGAGGGTGCTCTTTGCATAGTTTACAAATTATGCGCTACACAAGTTCTCAGTCTCTTAAGAACAACTGAACCTTACAAGGAAATTCTCTAAGGAAGCACGTAAAATGTTTATATGTGAATAAACAAGGAAAAAAAAAAATACACACACACACCCCCCTGCTAAGAACATAAGCAGCTCCTCTGAGCTCATGTAAGACAGTCATAGAAAATAACATGAGAAACAAACTCAAATCTGTATTCTCTGATTATATGAAGACAAATTACATAGAGATAAGATTTTTTTGCTGCACAGGCACACCAAGATTGAATCAATTCTGCTTTCAAATATACAGACTGTGCTCCCATCAACTCCCACTGAAGTCAGAATTTGACCTATTGTGTACTTTACATTCACATCAATGAAGTCAGTAAGAATGCAGAAAATTGCTTTAGAAAGATGTAAAATTCTTTACTAGTTCTAAAATAAAAGGACATCTTATTTCTTTTAAACAAACCAGATTGACAGCCATTTGGAAGAGCTTAAAGGAGGGTTAATTGGCATACAGTAAACCTGAATTCTGACAGTGTGGACTTCTAGCTAAAATGACATTCTCTTTGGTGGTCCTAGGACTGTAGGATTAGTTTACAAGAAAGCAGAGAGGAGTTTGAAACCAAACCCTGAATGTCACTGATGAATTACCAGATTAGAAAGGCCTGACTATATGAAACATATTTCTGCCCAAATTCAGATTCAAAAGAGAAAACAAAACAACAAAAAAAGGGGCAAATCTATAGTTGAGCCTGAGTTATAGATTAATAGAATGAATGAAAGATCTTAAAAAAAAAAGGAAAGAAATCAATAAAGCCCTTCTTTCATAAAACCTTGCTCATAGACAGAACTTTATGCCAAGCTATGCTCAAAGCTGGGAATATGAACTGCTAATAAGATCTAAGTCAGGGAAATAATTAGGATAACCAATTCACAGCTAAATGAAAGTGTTTCATCTATCATTGCAGATATGCACTACAGAAGATTTTCTGGAAATGGATAAGGTAGGATGAATTTCATTATTCTGAGACAGAAAAAACCAGAAAGAAGAAAATGGGCACATACACAGTGGTTAGCTATCAACTATGTCTAACTCAAGTCACTAAAGTAAGTTTGTGAACTTTAGAGAAATTCAGATATGGTCCCTTAAAACTGAAAGAAAACAGTAACATCTATAAGTAATTAAAATCTAAGAAACATTCAACACTAATAAGATAATCTTTGTTATGTCTTTTTTAACTGGAAAACTGCATTGTTACTTCTCCCTTGGACTGAAGTATGAGTACTGCAGTCCTCGAGAAAGATGAGAGATTTTTAAATCCTTGCACATGAAAAGGGCAGAAAACCCAAAATTGTAAGTAAGTCAGCTGAGATGCTAGCACAGATCAGCCTATCCCTGTTTCCCTAAAATGAAAGACATCTTTATGCATTAACCATTTTGGTAACCTATAAATCAAAATGTAATTTTGTAATACTTTAAACTTATGGAACCTGCCATTTTACACAAAATGAATAAAACACTGTTGAAGAAAAATAAGACTATTAAAATAAAGCATTAATTAAGTCTAATGTTTCTCATTTAGAAACATATGATTAAATTTACCACACACAAAAAAAAAGTTATGAACCAGGAATTTTTTCTTACTCAAATACACTTTCACATGGTGATAGATGTTTTGCACAAAATATTTTAAGTATCTGAATACACAAAATGAATCTTAAGTGCATGGACTCAGAAGCGCATGAAATCTAATCAAAAGTCTAATAAGTTAAAACAAAACCTACCAGCTTTCTTTTTAAGGAAAATATTTGCAGTTTAGGACTAGAATTAAAGTATCAATTGAAAACAAATCCTGCAAAGGCTGAGGTGGTCAATATTAACCGTATTGTGGGTCAATATAAACCCTACTTTATTTCAATAACAGGACTTGCAATTTACAGAGTTAAGCAATGTATAAGTCTTTGCCAGACTGAGGTCCTACTTAGGTTGTCGTAGGCACTTCTGAAAATGGAAGGTCTGTGCTGATGTATACATAGGATCTCTTCACCCTTTGCTATTTCTTGCCTAAAATATTTGCCATCTCCATAATACTAATTATAACATTAAAACCTTCAACAATTGGCAAATTATAATTTGGACTTCAGTTTAACACTGGGAAATAAAAATAAAAGGCAGTAATGAAGAAATAATAAAAAGGTGACAGGCTTTCGACTGTAGAGAAGACATGGTGCTTTAATAATTTTCTCAAGGCGGCAAACTGATGGTAAAAGTTACACTCATTGAGTTTTACATGGTCTATGGACAGAGTATTTTCCATTCAAAACAGCTTTCTTTACAATCTGATAGCACAGAAATATGAAAAAAAATGTCCTGATATAAAAACTGTCACCCTCCTTTTTTACTTTTTGCAATAAATTTCTTGGTATAAAACATTAGAAGACCAAAATAATGCTTGGGCATGAGGTGGATGCACAGCATACATGGCTGTTTTAAACAACTGAATTATGTACCCAGCTGAATGGGAGTTCATGAACACCAAGTAATGTAATCAAGTCAAAATTATTGTTGTCTCAATGAAGGACTTGGGAGCACTGTTTGAGCACCAGGACCTCAGTGTGTTAGGTACTGTACAAATAAAGCAGAAGGACAATCCCTCTCCCTTTTTTTTTACTGGCAGAAGCCCAATGTAGCTCCATTGATTTCAGATGTATTGGCAAGGAAGGGCCTGATCCAAAGCTCACTGAAGTCAACCAAAATCTTTCTGTTGATTTAACAGGCTTTGGATTAGTCCCTAAATAAGAACAGATTTTGGCTCAGCTAAAGGATTTCACTTAAGCCCTCTGCTTGTTCAAGCATCTAGTAGGAGCTAAGAGAACACTGTATTCCTACTGAGCACAAGGTTGTGTTCATCCTGAACTATCCCCTTTAACAGATGTACGGGGTCAGGAGTCCCACGAAACAGAGAACTGTCAATAAGTGGTAAATCTGAGGTGGGAGGACTTAGGAAGGAAGCTCCAAGCTGAAAAATTCTGATTTGTGCTATTTAAGCAATGTTCCATCCTCTTTAGGCAGGAGTGTAAAATTAGATAGGGAGTTCATGCGAATTTCCGAATTTTACGCTCGTAAATTATTTAAAACCTTAGCACCAAGTCCTGCAATAAAATTATATTCATGTATTTCTCATATTCTCTTCTGCTGGACTCTCTGCAAATGGGGGCTGCCTTAAGTCTAGGTATGACCAACTTACAGCTGCATGTGGAAAGGCCCAAGGAAAGTTTAAACAAATGTAATTGCTTAAACAAGTGTAGCCACAATAAGCTGGTGGGCATAATGCAAGATTATAAGGAAAAGAGCACTCTTTACTTATTTAAGAATTAAATGCTGGGGTTGTCAAAAAATTTCATGGTACAAATCACATCTTAATAGAGAATTTGCTGAATTCCCCTCTCTCACTTTCATGGCTGCTCCACCAACCCTTGTCAGTTATAGCAAATGCTCTGTTTACACAAGAAAGTAGAAGACCCCAAACCTAGCCCGTGCATGAGGAATGTATAGTGCCAAGGGTGTACAAAGGTAACCATCCATAAAATAATTTGAGCTCTTTCCACAAATTATGTGGCTGGCAGTTTAGGACAGCACTTGGTGCAAGTTTGAGCATCTGGACTTAGCAATGGACTTCAGACTCAGAGCAGCTGGGAAGTCAGTGGAGCACGGGGAAACCACTTTGTCTTGCTCTTTCCTGTGCTCACTACCCCGGCTGTAGGTAGGAATAGGGGCACCAGGGCCATCATGCCAGCTCTGCCACCAGACAATTTCCCTGTGTTTGGTCCTTATGCTGGGGTAAAGATGGCTTCGCAAATAAGCCAAACACAGACAAGCTTTGGGGCTGTCACTTATAAGCCACCCATATGTAACAGTAAAAAACGAAGAATCATTTACTTCCTCCAACTCCACACATACCTGCACACAAGGTGAATCACTATATTGAGTACAATCAAACAGCAGCAGTCAAATTCCTTAGACTTAATTTTGAGTTTACAGCATAGGTTTATTCTCTCCAACATACTTGAAAACGTGTTAGTATTTCAAGAAATAAACCAAACTGAAAGCACAAATTTATTTTTCTCTGAAGCTCACTTTAACATTTCAAAACAACCAGAGGAAAAAAGTGATTCAAAACTTTCCTGTGCAAATAAAAAAGCTGGTGGTTATTATTTGTCCTCTAAAATGTAAGGCATGATGAAATTTTGTCCAGAAATATTAGGAAGTATTAGGACAACCTTTATGGCTGTCTTTTTGTAGATCCTACATGTCTTAATGGCAGTAGCTTCTATGGGAATTGTCAAAAAAATAATAGGGTTTTTTTGTGTGTTTGTTTTTTAAGATAAGAGAATCATGCTTTGCTTTCATTTATTTGGATGTGTTTGACCCAAACTTTGCACATCTGAAAGCAATAGTGCCCCTGTTATTGCTACTGATTCCGCGCAAGAAGGATCAGGATCTTATGTGGATAGTGTCTTCCTCTTCTCTCTTCTGAGGAAAAGCTGCTTTTAACAGATTCCCACCCCCTTCCTTCAAGCCTTCTCTGGACAGTCCACCACTGACTCATAAACAAGAGACAGATCTTTCACGAGTACTATAACTATGATCAAGACACTTATTTGGTGCATTTTAAAATGTTATTCTAAGTTCTGTAGAAACCCATGTTAGTAAATCTAGATTAGTATGTTTATTAAGACTAAAAGCAGTAATAAAACACCCAGTAAAATAGTTACACAAAATGTTACAAATTCCCCCCCCCCCAAATGGTTATGGTGTATTTCATAGTTAACAAAAAAACTCTAAATATGAAGCAGACTATTCATGATACTGCTGCCAGTTCTGATGCCCTAAGCCTTCATTCTTAGCCACCACTGCCTGTGTACATGCTGAAAACTCTTAGGCAACAGAGCAGGGGGTACGCTAGATCTTCTCATGCCAGGATGAGAAAAATCAATGTCCATGTTTAAAAGACAGAACTACTGATGTGCAAGGTCACTAAACATCACAACCTGTTCTATAGCTCTAGAGTACTAAGGAGATCCTGGAGAGAAAAAAAAAAAAAGACAGTGCATTGCACAATCTTGTTCTAAGCCAACATTACCCTTGGATCCCTAAGACCTAAATATGAACACAGAATCAAGTTTCCCTTGGTCTGTGTTTACTATGCTTGTTCAGGGGGAGAGAAAAAACCAAAACAAACACTAAACAAGGAATACACATATATGTGTGATACAACCATTTTTTTTAATATTGAAAACATCACTTTAGACTTCTCATCTTTATGCAAATATCACTAAAGAACTGGTGATGTGATCCATGTCATCTTTTATTGCTCACTTCATAAGTCTCAGTAATTAAAAACAATATGAAGTTAAAGATCAAGGCTATTTCATTCCCCTTTTTTCACCTTTGTTGAAAAAAGAGGAAGTGTTAAAATAACCAATACAATTTGTAAATGTGCTTTTTATACCCAGTGCTTCTTTTATGAAATTCAGGGAGGCCAATACAAGAATGCACTTGAATTTGCAACATAGCCCTACATTCCTGGAATATCAGAGGGGTCCACTGACAACAGATGACCGTTTCATAACATTCATGCAACATCTAAGTACTCTTGTACCCATTGTACAGATGGGGAAGAACACACATCAGAGGGCACGTAACTTACACAAGGTCCTGTTGGATTTGGTTCTGCAGTTAGTTGCTCCTGGGTAGACAGCCATATCCTTACCTCATGGCAACAAACTGAGAAGCTACAGGCAGGCCACCAAAATAACAGATGTCTTCCCAGTGACCGTACATGTTATTTGGATCGTGCCTGCAGCTAGCAGGGTAGTTAAGGTGGCCATCACTGTTTGCTGGTATCATCCTATCCTTATGACTATACCGCTTTCTTATAGTTCCCATAACAGCAGAAAGTTGCAAGTCTTAGTTTCTACATGTGTTTTCACATGTACATTTTTATTCTTGTAAATGAATAGTTAAAAATGTTTACATCTTCTACTGCATGCACAAAGACTTACACAGGCCAGTAGAAACCACTGGTTAAACTGGTAAGCATTTATTTGAAGATGATATACTAAATGTATAGACACTCGTCTGATTTTAAAAATCCTCAGCTTATCAAGACTTACATATAGATGGCTTGATTTTTTAGCAAATGAAAAACCTGTCTGAGTGATACAATAGTTTAAGTGAAGAAAGGAGAAGGTAGAAAGTGGGAGAAATTACTCACTTCAGCCTATAGAAAGGTTCCTGCAACCTCGGCTCCAAATTCAACAACCTCTAGTACCAGTTACTTACAGGAATCATACAAGTTTGAGAAAGAAAGTCTATTTAGACACCAGATGTGGGTTTATTAGTACCCTGTGATCAGTTACTTAAATGAGAAGTCATTTTATAAATTAAAAACAATGTTTTACAGTAATTCAAAACCAGATTGGTTTGAAAATTCAGAACTACGGGCAAATGCGTCAAATCACGTTAAGAGCCAACTAAAGACAGCTGTCAAATTTCCTTCACCTGTCCTGCTTCCCCAGATATAAAAGCTGCTCAGAAGCTGGAGCAATCACAGTGTGGTTAGCACTCCTCTTCTCAGGCAAAGTAAAGACAGTAAGACAAAAGGCCCACGTATTACAATGTGTAGTGCCATAATGCAGTGTTTGATGCTCTAGAGGGCCTTCAACAAGTACTGTACAGCCAAAAATCAATTGAAAATCAGCATGAT
Organism: Ciconia boyciana; assembly: GCF_034638445.1. Lineage (NCBI taxonomy): Eukaryota > Metazoa > Chordata > Aves > Ciconiiformes > Ciconiidae > Ciconia > Ciconia boyciana. The sequence continues at coordinate 37,317,444 of NC_132939.1, read as the reverse complement.
AACAGAGCATGAGTTGCCCTGTAATAACCTTAAGCCCCCCAAGGCTATGTGGGTCCCTTTCATCTGCCACACTGCACTGACACTCGGGGAGCCTGGCCTCCCCTCCCCGAGCACTCTGGACATGTCGGTGCCTTTTACCTGCTGCTTTCACCTTGCACAGTAAGGAGAGCTGACAGCCTCAGTGGATCTTTTAAGCTTTCAAAAGTGGAATTTGATTTTTCTTGGCATAGGTTTGGAGGCTTTAATTTTATTTTTTTTTCTTCATTTCTCCTCTAAGTAAACCTACTGATTTTGGACTGTAAAGATCCTCAGCATAGAGAAGATCCCCCCGATCTTATAGCTGAATACACAGAAGTGATTCCTCTGTCGTGTTTAACAAAGTACAACTCAAGAAGTAAAAAAAAAAAAAAAAAAAAAGAGAAACACTGTTCGATTCCATGCAAATCGTTATGCATGCAACAAAGTGGGCCTACAAATATTTCACTCATATGGTAGGTTTAATTTCAATATTTCTTTAATTACTTTCCAACAATGTCTGGTTTCTGTTGAATTTATGCTAGTACTTGGCATTTGGTGCAACCCCAAAAAGATAAGATACATATGTCCCCTATTCACAGTCTTGGCATTTTTACCTTAACTCAGGCACTGAAGTGATTGGTTTGAAAAATTACCTTGCTGATTAGCTGGGTTTTCTGGTAAATATATAGCATTAATCCTTAAATTCTGAATATGACATAAGGTATACAAATGTTCTGTCTGACTCAACGGCAACATATCACGGCTTAAGGAGGACATGTATGCTGATCTCTGTGAGCAAAGAAAGAGCTAATTGGGAGTTAGATTCAGTGTGATTATCAGCTTGTTTATGATAAGGGAGTACTCTTCTGAATAGCACTGTAAATTCATCCCTGATTGTGGTGTTAAACCACAGCTCATTTCCCCCCCCCCCCCTTTTTTTTTTGTTTGGTTAGAAGGGGCTTTAAACTATTTTCAGCAGATGACAGTGTCATGCTTTGATTTTCTTCCGTCTTAAAAAAATAAATCAGCCACATGAGCCTGATGTCAAATTTCACTTTCTAATAGGAGAAAGGCACATTTTAAGTGTTTACTATAAGAACACATTTGGGTAATTTTTCCCCATGTCATTATGAACATTAGACTGACCCAATTAATATGAAATGTTTCTATGCTGCTGGAACAGACCGTGTTACAGAAAGAGCCATTTGCACAACCTGTTCATGATTATGGGCCATAAGGACACAAAGATGGCATAGACATTTGTGGACCATCTGAATTCTTACAGGGGAAGGGGAAAGAGGGAAAAAAAAATTATGTTAGCTGACTGTTGTGGGTCATGTTTTTTAATCCAGAGTATTGGACATGTAACACAGCAACAAGAGCTGATCATTTTGTTTAATCACCTTTTGGATCTTTGCCAGATGGTCTCTATTGAGAGCGCTGCAAACAGAGAGAGATGAACTGCATCTAACATGCCACTAGAGCTTTCCCGTAAATGTCTGAGAACTGAATCCAACAAGAATTTAGTCTCAGAGCAGAAAGGGATACATTTAAAAACTATGTGCATTAACTATACTTTTCCCCATAGAATCCTCACTTGGCATGAATAATTTACCCTCTCTTATGCTAATGGGATCATGAAAGTATCCCTGTGTCTTTAGTGCAGCTATTCTCAGCTTTCAGTAATTACCCCACCCAGTGAAAATAACATGGCTTCTGCAGCTGAACGGCCTACTAGTACCTGGCAATTAGAAAGATCATGGCTGACAGAGGAGCGGTCCAGAGATGGACACACAGGCTCCGCAGCCTGAGGAGCAGTTTGAAAAATTAAAAGCCTTCCGCTACGAACACTTCCTTAGTCGCTCAGGATCAACATGGAGAGAGCAGCTCCTGCAAGGGCATTTTTATTTTTTAAGGATGACAGAGGATTCTAATGTACTGTCTGCGGGCCCTAATATGAAGAAATAGAGGCATTCCTTGGTCATCAACAGTTAAAAGAAAGCTTGTGGGTTTTTTTTAAATCAGTGCCGTCTTGTTAAACAAGAGGGAGAGAATTAAAAAGTCAATTAATGAGTGTCCTTCAGTATCTGACAATTTTATCAGCTACACAAAGGAAAATTCTGTAGTATTTCATTAACAAAAAGTTTTTAAAAACCCATTACAAAGAACCAGGCTTTGACCTCTGTCCATAGCACTCCATGCTAGGTAGTTCACTATGTAAAAATTATCAGGCTAAAACATCTGGGAAAGAAAGCTATGAAACAGCAGGGAACGTGGCTGGTTTATTGTTTATCTTTTGTTTATGAGGCAGTATTCAAGTTTAATTACTACTCTAAATTAAACTCTAACAGGCATCAGGAGACATCCCTTTACACGACTAAGTTAAAAAAAAAAATCCAGAGATTCCAACACTAGATCTTTCAAATAAGTTGGCATATATAGGAAGAAATTAGTCAGTCTGTAACAACACAGGAAGACATTTAAGCACTTGCTACTGTAGGTTTGAATGTGCTGCATTATGAAACCATTAATATTGTAACAAATGTACAATTATAATTTAGCAAATGGGATGTTATCTAACATTTGGAGGCAAATTGGGTTAGGCTGAGGGGGATCTGAGAAGGAAAGAATGGCCTAAGAGGAAATCCTACCTTTTTCAATTTGAAAGACAAATATATAAATATATATATACACACATACATAGATTTAAAACCACCCAGAAACATGAAGTCAGAGGCAAACTTCTCAACAGTAACAATCTTAAGTAAAATTGTTTAGTTATTTTCTCTGAACATTCACGTACAAAAGGGAGGAAAGGGTTCACTATGTTTACCATAACTGTAAGTGACCAGTTTTAGATGAACTTAGCTGTAGGAAAAAATAAAAGTTGAAAGCAACTAGCAAAAGATTATTCCAGATGGCATCTGTCATATTGTATTTAGGGTTATTTTAAAGAGATTACTGCCACTATGAAAACATTCCATTGACAGAGTTTTCCTAGGCTGCATTTGAAACCCCAGCACAACATACTTCAGATATGGAAGTAAATGTTTTCTAATGCATATATAGATTTTTATCTATATCTAAATATAAAACCTATGTGGATTAAAAGCTAAGACTGAGGTGGGAATCTTAAATACAAGTATAATATTTTAACACACCCCCCCCCCCCGAGCTTTAATTTAATAAAAGGTGAGGAATCTGCAGTTGCCACCAGCCTGATTATTAGAAAACTGTATAGTGAAGCAAAGATTCACTATGAAATTTTAATGCTACTTATTGAATAGTGGGTAGGGACATAAATGTTCACTGACTCCAGCAATCAAAAAAAACCTGCAAAAAGATGTATTTGTTCATGCAATAGATGGAAAGAAAAGAAAGGATGGGAAGATACTAAAATGTGACTATATTTAGCTTAAGCTGGTTCTGGCATCATTATGGTTAATGTGCATGTGGTGTGCAGTGTGAGCTCAGCAGTTACTGGGCCAACTGTCTCAGTATTTCTGGGAATTCTGCCTATTCACAGTGCAGGGATTGTTCAATTGCTGCAAAATGTACAAAATGAATTTTACAAAAATGAATTGTAAGGAAGGCCCCATTACAACGATTTTACAGCAAAGATGTCAACATCAATTTTTCTTTCATGCATAGCTAATGATTAAAACAGCATATTCCATTTGCCTAAGACAATTTATTTCATATTGGCACATCAAAATATTGAAATACAAAGTTATCTTTACTCTACCCTTATTATTCATTGCTGCTGAACCCACACCATTGTTCAAACCATGAAAAAATAAAGCAAACTTGGCAAGAAATACTTAAAACAAAGGCTCATCAATATTCTCCAATTTGTCAACATCTCAATTACAGCAATGGAAAAAAATGTAAATTTCATGTGCTTTGAACACTAAGGGGTCTATTCTTCTGTCAGTGCACATGCGTAACTCCCATCACCATTAATGGGAATTACTCATACATATCAACACAAGGACGGGCCCCTCAAACTTGAAAGGAAAAGATGAATTAATAAGGGCTACTCTCTTCCTGTATCTTCCTCAGCTGAAAAAAGTCATTGTTCTTTAAGAGTTTTTCATACTTCATACAGTTCACCTTTATGAGAGCTGTGCCTTCTGAAATAATGCATCTCCAGTGAAGCATTATTTATTAGCAAGTTTGGTTTTTCACAGTCTGGATGTTTGAGCCTTTCTATTAAGAATTTCCTTTCTTAGAAAAGACAGTTCTCTTCCAATAAAACCATACCCTATAGCTTTATAGGTAAAAATACAAAGCAATAAAAATGTTCTGAATCCTTATGATGAATATGCATACTAGCCTCAGCAGCCTTACCTATACATACAGAACTAGGAAAAAGAAGTTGTAGCATTAGCTTTTGGATATTAACCTTCCAAAGGCTTTGCATGAATGTGTTATTTTTTAATTATTATTAACAACAACCTATCCCTCTCCTTTTTCTGACTACTGAGTTTGGTTCAAAGCTTTATGTAGTCTCAGAGTTTCAATAGTAGGACAGGCATTATCAGCTAGTTTTGTAAACAAATTTGATTTGTATACCATCATTATTACAGGATGATGTATAATGAATAAGAAATATACTACCTAATTTTTCCAACATGCATCAATCCAGAGACGTAACCTGGGATGAACACATAATTTCAGCTAATTTCTTAGTTGACTTTGCCTTGAACCAGATGATGAGTCTTTGCCACAGAAAGCTATCATGGACAAATTTGTGGGACAAACATCAAGCTGTCACAAAAGTGTTTCAAAACTACTTTAAGATATTGCCCTAGAGAGTAGCCTCAGATATTATTTATAAAGAGGCAGATCTTCATTCAGCACAAGTAGTTCCATCAAAAAAACCCCACCACACCAAAAAACCGCACACTGATGAACTACTCACGTGGGTAAAGCAAAGTGGATACGATGCCCATTTATATTTTTACTGCTGTATGACCTAGAAGTTTCTTGTCTCTGGCTTCCCACTTATGGTCAAGTTTATCACCCCAGGCCTAATCCTAAAAAGATGCTGAACTTCCTGAAAGGTCCTGGGGAAACATAGCCTCCATCTGACTTGGCTGGATCAGGCTCTTTGAGGGACTGAACTAAGCATATGACAAATCAGGTATACAACCCTGGTATCATAAAATATGAAACTGAAACTACTCCCTGGTGCTTTCCTGTAGGCCACATGTTTTTAAACCTTAAAAAGATTTATTTCCCACTTTTCATGCATAATCTGCCATATTCATTATTTGAAATATCCCACAAAGAGATTAAATAGGAATTAAAGTCTGGGAGCATCATATCCATCACTGTGGTACAAACTGATGCCGAATTCTAGAAGTCATTTAGCCTTGTATGTAAAGGCAGTGGCCATTTTCATTTCGTTTCGCAAAGAATAAGGAAAACACAATACCCCAGAAGACTTTCAGATGTGTTTTTTTCCCCGCTCCAAAGAAAAGGGTGGGTGATAAAGCTACACACACCTTTTAATCTTCCACTTAGGGTTTTTGCACATATATTCCCTCGCAAAAACCCCAGGGTCTTCTCTCTCCCCTCCCCTTCTCTCAGCCCCTTTCCTGCCATCTCCCTTGCTATAACTCAGCTAACCCAACAGAACCAGTCAGTTTTAAATTTCAGTTGGGACCCCGGTGACCTGTTAATGAATCTACAGAGAGGAGAAAAACTCACAGTGTTGAGTTATGCCTGGTGTTGCTAGCTGACTTGGAGTCAGAAATGCTTGAAGCGTTAACGTAATTGCAAGAATGTGAAAAATGAAGCGTTGGGCTCCTGAGCAAAGCGAAAGGTCAAAGCAAGCCCTACACAAAACAAGTCTCTGGAAGATGGCCTCATTAGACCATTAAATCAGCTTCTTCTTTTTCTCCTTTGTAAGATGTTTAGAGTGTTTTATTTTTATTATTGGATATATTTAACTCTTTCTCTTTCCAGGGCAGGGGGAAAGTTGATCAGACCTACTACATAATTACTAATCTCTAAAATAGTATTACACGGCATTGATCTGCATTTGTGGATCTGAACTGGGATAAAGTCAATAAATGCTTGGTAGATTACAGGTCACTAGTACTTTGGTTTGCTAGGTGATCAATATGTTGTATAGCTTAGTTTTCTGTTGAACAAGTGAGGTGACATGTTAAGAACAACATAGACACTCACCACTAATAAAATTAGGATAATCTTTCCACATTTACTGCCTGAAGGCCCTTTCCTTAACTCTTCCAATGCCAGCATGTTTCTAATAATACCAAACATTGACTAGATTAACCCTTTTGATGCCAAAGGGCAGTCATGCACTGTCATGGAGAGACTGTCCTCCATAAACAAACAAAATGCCTACACCTTTTTTGTTTGGTTCTAACTTTAAGAATTGTGGATGGATTCTTCTGTGTAATAAATAGATCTACCTCATACAGAGAAAGTCTGCAAAAAAAAATGTCATCACTCATCCAACCCCTTTCCATCTCCCACCACCACCAAAAAAAAAAAAAAAGAAATCACAAGCTGCACATCATAGACTTAAGGCAAAAGCAGAGACCCCTGGAAAGAGTGCTCCCAAGAGCCAGAAGAGACTGACTCTAGTTTGAATCAATCTCTGCTGCCACCAGGCATCAGTAGAGGAGACCATAAGTTGCTAATGTAACCCAAGACTCTAATGAGCTCCCATTCCCAAGAAATCCTTTGGGGCAAGTGGAATACTTGAATCAGCATTTGTGGAAGGTCTTGACAAAACTGCAGGGGAACCAAGTTGACCCAAATAAGTAACTGCACCAGAATAGCTCAAGAGGGCATCTACCCATCTTGGCATTGCCTGGGACCAGCTCACTGCCAGGTCACGAGTTACAAAGTAAACCCTGCCCCCCTCAAGGAAGCCTAAGGAAAATTCAATACAGGCCTCCCTCTCTTTAGTCTTTCCCAGGGTTGAGAGGGGGAGAGCAATCCAAAGCTGTCTCCAATGGGAATTTTGCCGGTGCTGTAGGATCATACATCTTTCAGCTGCCAGCAGCTGAGTGGAATGCTGATTTGCCACTGGACGACTGCTTCCCTTTAAAAGGCCCATCTGAGCACAAAGGGAAGCATACTAGCGATGTTTTACCCTGCTAGACTGGGCAGCACTAGTGACTGATTTGGCCCTTCAGCAGTTGTTCCCCTTCTGCAGAAATGAGTGCAACAGGTTTAAATCATATATATTACCAGAAATCACAGTCTCCAATGGGAAGTTGGTGTAGTTATCAACTACTTTTTCTTATGCTTAGCAATATTTCTCAAGCACCCCAAGTTACATGACAAGGGATTGGAGACTAGTGAAATGCAAGATCCCTGGATGTTGATACAAGGGTTTTCTTTACATCAAGCATGGCTTGATGAAGAAACTCTTCTAATTTCTAAGGGGTTGCTGGGGCACAGTGGAGATACAAGTGTGAGGAAGTTTCTTACCTAAGGGTGGAATGAACATGCTGTGGCAGATGACTCAGAGGAATCATTTTTAAGTATGCAAATGATCATCTGCTACACCAAGCATCTTAGCCACAATATACAATGTAAACATTTGATCAACAGTAAAGTCTATGGCCAGCTAATAGACATAACACCAATTTGCTGCTTAGCAGTCAAGCTCTCCCTTTCATTAGCTGCTGAAGCTGTAATAGTTCATGCTGGGCCTCGTATAGCTCTGATCCAGCCACATAGAAAAAATCCCGCGTGAGTCATGTTGAAGTTGGATCACACCCTGTGCCATCGCTGCTTTCTATCAGCAATAAGATTACAAATGTATAAACAATTCATACAAATAGGAGACAAACCCAAACCACTCTACCAGAAACAAACTTTGCAAGTTCCTAGAATCACAACGGGTACGACACCAGATCGTGAGACAGACGAGGGGATCTAGCTCTGTGCCAAGCAATGGGCCACATGAGAGACGTGAAATCACATGTCTGGTCTGCCGCCTAAGCGTGGCAAATATCATGGTGGGAGGCGGCCCGCAGCACGAGCCTAGTCTCGGCAGCTCCAGCCCTGAAGGCTGCTCCCCTCTCCAGTTTTGGGAATCCGCATGGCTAGTTGGGTGGCAGGCCTGTCAGTTGGCACTGTCAGGTACGTGTAACTCCCATGTGGGGGAACGCAGTGGCAAAATGCTGCAGATGCACTAGATGGAGGGAGCATATCATAAGACCTCATAAAAGTAAGGTCTCACTCATTAGCTGATGCTTACCATGTTTACAAAGAAAAACAAGAGGAAAGCCCACCTTAAACTTTGGTGTTAAAAAAAAAAAATCAATTCTGAGTCACAATTCAAGAGTGACAGTAAGCCATCTTTACCCAACTTTTAGCACTGGAGGCTTGACTCTTACACCTTCTGGAGTCACTTATACTTCTAATGAGCAAGTGTAAAACACTATCATATCAGAATGACAGCCTTTGACACTCGCTCAGCATGGATGCAGATGACCACGCACAAGGTGCAATGCAGTAGGAAATAAAACAAAAAACCCTGAAATAATAATCAAACCTCCTGAACCCTTGAGAAGGCTTCACTGTATAGATCCAGCAGAGGTTTTGCAGTTCAGGTACATCTCTACCATTCTGAATTCAGATTTTCAGAAGCAGAAACAAGTCTGTACAAGCAAACATTGCAAGAAACATTTTTCTGTCCAACTCAGGTTTTGCTTCTACCTTATATAGTTTAGCAGCTTCATAAATTTATATAGGAGTCTCTTCCCCAGCTAAAACTACAAGTTAAATTCTCCGTCTATAACCCAGCTCAAACAACCGCATCACAGCTGGAGAGTATGTCTATCATTATATTTACTTACACCACACAAAAATAAACTGTAGAAAACCAAATTTGTAAAGGAATTGGCAGAACTAATCAATTGTTATTACAAAGCTTGTTTGAAGATTAGATATTTCGCTTTGAAATAATAATAAAATGAAGCTAAGTGGGTTAGGAAAAGGAAATACCGTCTCCCTAAGTTACAGCTGATTATACTGCAAGTCTGCCACTCCATGTTTACTCTAAGGCAGATGTACTGATATAATAAAAAAAGCTGGAGTTATTTTAGTCATGCCTACTTTGCGGAGGGAAAAAGTTTGACCTTTTACCTTGCTCGCTGCTGTTGTCTCCGCTCTGGGAAGCATGGCCCCCACTGGAGGGCCCCGGTGTGCCTGCCGAGTGCGTTGAGGTTGCATCATCGTGGTCTCTCCAAGATGAAGGATTCTGGTGTCAGAGCGCCAAGGAATTTTTTCCACAGTTCCCATTCCAATAGCAAATGAAGAACAGAAAGAAAAGCGGGAGAAGAGGGGAGGAGGGGGGCAAAAGTATACACATTAGCATTTGTGAAATGTGCCAAACACCAATACTGTTTGCACAGTGTAATAATTCTTCAGCAAAGACAAGCAGAGGAGATATAAAGATTTACTTGGTAAAATAAAGGACAGATTTTTTTCTTTTTTAAACTTTCCAAAGAGTTGTCTGGATTTAATTGTTTGAATAGTACCGCAGAAGAATATTTCAGGGGAGAAAAAAAAAATTAAGTTTCTTAATGAGCTATACAGGGAGGCGGGGGGAGAGCATCAACCTGCACAGTTTATGATACTAGGCGTTCACATTACCATCAGGAGCGTTGGTATGCAAACTATCCCCCCACACTTTGTTTTTCCAGACTGACTAGAGATGAGAGGGGAGAGGAAGAGGAGGGAAACTGTTTCAAGAAGTAGAGGAGAACATGCATGGGAGAGGAGCGTGTCCACACACCCTACCCTCTCTCGCACCCATTTGGATGCTGGAAAAACTTCAAGCAAATACAAAGCTGTGAGGGAAAAAGCAAGCTTTCTCTGAAAGATGTTATATACCAGGAAAGATGCTTCCTCACACACCACCACCACCTTGATATGACACATTTCAAAAGAGTTTCTAGATGTATCACTCTAACAGTTCACTTACAAGTATTGTCAAGAATAACCACCAGGTGATTATGTAAAATAATGTGTATAGTGATTTTTATGTAATTCTTTCTACAGTACGATGCACAAAACACGACAAAAGGAACACAGAAGACAGACATAGGAAGTTTGCAAAACTTGGCTAAGTAAGACCTCAACTAGTGTACTTTAGTCACATAATTCATGAGAGCTTTCTAATTTATTGAGTATTGGCTTGCCTGGAGCGACGAGCTGCTATTTAAAAGGATAAGTGAGGAAAACTTAATGTTACAGTTTAGTGCTACTTTGTTGAGTGTATTCTCCTCCTGTCCTCCTCCCCTTTCCTGATCATTCCCAATACCCTGCTGTTGCTTAAAGGAAAACAGGAATTCTACTGTACAGGAAGAGCTTTATCAGCACCACATGAAGGCAGGCAAGAGATGGAATTTCCTCTGGCAGAAAAGGAGAGCAAGAACACATGAAACAGATCAGACTAGGGGCTGGACCTGCATTACTTGTCACCTGTATGTGACAACTTAAATCAAGCACATTATAATAATTCAACAACAAAACAAATAAAAATTCCCCCCTCAGAAAAAAAATGTTATTGCTTCTTAGGTTTGATTGTGTTTTAAATCTGCATTGTGAAATAACACCGGACTGTTAAAGCACGAGGAGATCCTGAAAGCAGCAAGCCACAAGTTTGTATAAATTCTTTGAGCAGGACTGATTCTGACCTCATCTACCCCAACATGTAGTAGGAAAAAGTTCAACAAAATCAACTGATTTACCCATTGTAAAATTCAGTGTAAGTGTGATTGGAATCAGGTCCCAAAATATATATTGAAACATCTCAAAGTAATCTCCTAGCCCTGATTAGTACCACATGCTCTATAGCAATGCAAAATAGAACTGCCAAATAACGGCTTGCTACAATACCCAGTAACATAAATCTAATGGGCCTGACCCAGATCACAGCAGAGACCAGGGGAAGAGCCCATGACTTCAAAAGGTTCCCAGTAAAGCCCTAGGTGACCAAAGGATAAGAAGGATCCAAATCCCCTTCACCTTACACAGACACACACGTGCACCCACGTACATGGTTCCACGGCAGGAGGGTACGAGTAAGATCAGAAGACAGGCCAGGATCTGAAATTTGCCTAACCTATCAGCACGACAGCACTTATGGCACAAAACCAACACCCCCTCCAAAACCCAGAATACTGATCTACTTTTCCTCATGCAGAACCGCAACAGGAAAAAACCCACTAAACAATAGTATGTTATATTCATTGAGGTAGTTGTATTAATTAGGTCTCAGAAATCACTATTAATATTGTAACCCCCCACAATTTCATTTAAAAAAAACAAAACAAAAACATTTTACCATCATTTTACAGTCAGGTGGAAAGAAACACAAAAAGAAAGATGAGAAGTCTTGAAAGTTCAAGCAGCCCAGATGTTATTAAAAAAACCCAAAAAAGTTGAAAATAAGGTTAGCAAAAAGTTCAGAGGGAAATAAAATGCAAAAACTGAGCAAGTTTCTTTACAGCCTGGATTAAAACACAGTTGTGCCTATGAGCTTCTCTTTTTATCTCTGAGTTAGGAAGCCACTCAAATAGCTTCAAGCTGAAGGCAAACAGCAGACAGGAGCTCTTCAGCCCTCTGCAGCCTCTTAGCGTCAGCTGTTTGCCGGATGGTAATCAGATAAAGAGCTAGAAGAAATACATGAAAAAGGAAAGAAACAATAGCATAGCATGAGTTTAGCCCTCCAACAACATCAGGCTGGAACCTTCTTTTAGAAAATGTAATAATTGCAACATGTTCACCTAGGGTAAACTTTTCAGGGAACACAGTGAGTTATGTTAATTTTATGCACTGCAGGCTCTCTTAAGCTGGCTGCTGTTGGAGCTCCTTATCAGACATATGAAAATTACAATAATTAACTGGTAACACCTCAGCTATGTTTTAAGGCAAATGTCATCCAAAACCTATCATACAGTATTTCAAAAGCTAGACCGGCCTTTCTGTTTCAAAACCGTAACGATTTGGAAAGGATCACTGAATAAGACTTCCTGCAGCTGAAAACACTTGCTGTCTCTACCAGGCTGAGTTGTTCTTGACCTCAGTTTGTAGAACCCGTTTTAGAAAGACAGACTGTATTGATTGGGAATTCAATGTATTTCTTGTGACGCAGTTTTCTTGAGGAAGCAATTTGGCAGAATTTTGTTGAAGGACAGAAATAATAAGATGGGATATTTACAAAATGTGACAGTAGGATGTTGGAGGAATTTGAAAGGGAGGGAAATAGCTAGGCTTTAATATTATAAAAAATGACAAATAACTCTAGGGGTGGAGTTTACAGCCTCATAAAAAGGCAGCATTCTTTTGCTTTGGACTAAGATCATTGTACATGCCAGTGCACTGCTCTTTTTCTGCCCTAGACTGTTTCCAACTTTGCATCCCTCAAGAAAAACTTCTTGGCCAAATGCCTAATCATAAGTAGTTATTTTACGTATGTCTTCACAAAAAAATGGGACCAAATGACACATCTAAAGTGTACATCACTGGAAACACTTTATCAGTATAGTTTAGGTACCTAAAGAGATCCTGATCTAAAGCCCGCTAACATTAACTGCAACTTTTCTATCAATTTCAGTGAAATTTGTATTAAGCTATCACACTGTAAAAAAAAAAAAACAGAAAACCAGATAGCTTTAGATAAATTACACAAACTGGTAGCATGGCTTCTCATATCTTCTTGCAAGTTTAGTAATATACTTTGCAGAAACACATTGAAGAGTGTGGATGATGTCTGCCAAAATGCAATTGCCTGTTTTGTGTACGTGTGCATACTGTAAAATTTTCACACACATATGACCTAAACTAATGCCAAATACCATAGAAGGTAAACAGCACCATGTATCTATTCCCAGTAGTTTTAATAATTGGGAGTCAAATATGGTGCTCCTCTTGCTCTTACCTAATTGTGTTAAAGAGCAGTGTTACCAGGAGAAAAGCAGTGAATACTGAGTAGAGCACAATAGAAGGAGATGGAAAATAGATACAAGAAGCTAGGTCTCCAGGGGCAGTATTTTCTATTTGCTGGGCTACAGACTCACAGCTGATAATGCAAGTTGTAATTAATATAAAAGCAGGAGACAATATGGGGAAAGCTTGTACTAGCAGGGCCACAGGAGATCACTCCGCTGCTATCCACTGTTTCTCATTTACACACACAGCTTTCCCTAGAAAACACAATTTTGCCAGTGTTTTTTCCCTTGAAAGTTAAAAAAAATTGATTTAGCACCACCATTGAATTTTGCTAAATCTAGAAAAGAGCAACAGAAAGGACAAGAGTCTCCTGGTATACAAAGCAAATCTGATGGCGTTACTCTTTTGTTGATGCTGCAAATCTGGTGGAAACTGTAAGAGTTTTTAACTGCTACAGGATTTCTTGAACAGAGATGTTGTAACAGAGAAATTTGATATAGGATAACCTTCTGTTAAATTGCAATTCGTACATTGTATGCCCAGAATTTCCACTGGGAAGTCTGGCTAATTTTTTGTGAGTGTATGTAGTCCTGCTAGGGTTGATTCTGATCTCACACTGCTTTTTATGGTGATATTAAAGACTCAATTAACCATAAGGAATTTGCTTCTTATTTATAACTGGGAAGTAAAATCAATCAGGCCAGCTGATACCCATGTGAGTGAGCTGAGCAGGATTTGGCTCACAGACGTGAACCGAAGTTTTAAGTACACAACTGTGACAGGATCAGGCCCTTACATTTTATCAGATGAAATGGACAAAACCATTGATCTTGCAGGAACAAATACAACACAACTTACTTCCATAAAAGAAACTACAATGGCTATAGAGCTCGTTCTTTGTGAAGATGGTTGGACTCAAAGGTCTGGAGGTTGCTCTGGTAAATTAATTTTGCAAACACAAAACCGAATGGAACCACTGATACAGATGGCATTTCCCCCCCCAAATACAAGCCAAATCCTGCTCGCCTTGTTCTTACAAGTAACACCTGTAAACACAGTGGAACGACTGACGTGATTGATACCACAAAAATCTGTATCTAGGTACCACCATATATCAAAAGATGATATACTATGCAGAGATAGAAACGTGTACACATACATGCATGTGTGTTTCTGTGTGTGCATCTGTGTCTGTCTATGTTTTGTATGTATAAAGTTCAGGATGATCTGTCAGAGACTGTTGTGGAGCGCAGTAATAATAAACTTACTATGTAAAGAAACTTTCAATAAGTAAATAAGCCATGAAAAACTCTAATTTGACATATGTATGTTTTCTAAAAAAGACTACTGATATTACTAAGGTTTATTTTCTTACAGATGCATATTTAATATGGTAACTTTTTTGTATCAGAATTACACAATTTAAACAAAACACAAGGCATTGTGATCTATCAGATATTTGTGTATGTATGTATATATATGTACAAGTTTTAATTCTTGTCCCTTGATTTTGTATTTGAGGAAAGTGTCAGGAGGAATTTTTGACATTCCTAGAACGTGGCAACATTCTGAAAAGCTGTGTGCTTTGTATTTTCCAATTAAGATTGAAATCAGACATGTAATCCACCTGTCAGCAAGGAACTGAGACTTGAAAAATCGCGGGTTTGTTGTTTTTTTAATTGTCCTTCTACGTCATTCTGTGTGGCTACACTTCATCTAGACTGATAGACACCTCAAACCAAAGAGGGAACACCGGCTTCAAACAGACAGTGAAATACATTGTCAGTTCAGTTTGAGAGAACCCAATTTAAAACTAAAACACTCCAATCTGAACTGCAGAGTACCCTTGCAGAGTACCTTGACCCATCAAAAAGAGGAAATACACAGCATTCTCTACAGTCTTGGGGAGTTCCTGATGCTCCTTTGCCCCTTCGGAAAGCACAGGGCCTACTGTAACGTCCAAAGTCTTAAGCCACACACCAAGAAATTTGATTATTAAAGAAAAAAGTTTGCGTTATTATTGTCGCAATTAGCTACTTAGTTTCCCTTCTGACACACTGCAAACAGAAAGGGCACCTTTGGGGTCTGATCCTGAGCTTCTGGCAATACTCAAAACTCCCACTGAAGTTCATCAAAGTATGGTGTACCTGGAGACTGCAGCATCAGGCCCCCAATTACTTCCTCATTACTCAGTGAAATCTTACCTCAAGGTTTAATTATATAACTGGAACAGATATATATTACCCTATTTTTATTTGTTCTCATCCACAATATGTCAGGAATTTGCACAGACCATTCTTCAAGAAGAAATATTAAAGAAATGTAAAATGTCTGGATGTCCAAGAGTACAAAATAAAAGTATCTCCTCGTTTGAGAGCTGAAAGGTTTAATATGCAGACTAATATTTCTCTTCTACAGCTAAGGCATCAGATTTCTAATCTGTCAACGGTCCTTTTATAAAAAAGAGATGTATGTATATTTCTATCCATTTTTAATTATATTTTATGAATGATGATCTGTACATTATTACCTCTCAGCTGCAAATTGACTAGAACATATAAACAAATATCAGAAAGACTGAGGCCCTGATCCTGCTCCCATGAAAGCCAGCAGAAGGAGAGCCATAAATTTCTACGGGAGAATTACTAGGCTTCAAAGTAGGTTTGTGCTAAAGGAAGAATTGTGTGGCACTAGGTGAAGCCAGGTACAAAAGAAACGTAATTAAAGTACAAAATGTTATCATATGCTCGAAAAAGTTTAAAAATCTTCAAGTTTTACAAGTGTTATGTTTTTCAGATTTGAATAGCTCGAAAGGAAAAACAAAGAAAAAGATTTGTTGGCAATCTCAACAGATATTTTAGGCTGAACACAGAGTGCAGGATAGGGCCCAGAATGTTTATATTAAACAATAATAAATTGTCTGTGCTGGGAAACTCAACTTGAACTGCAGCTGGAAAGGTTTCTTTCCACTTTTCTTTTTTTTTTTCCCCCCTAACTGATCTGGTTCAGCCAGGGCATAGCTGTAATTACCTTCTTCCCATCTACAGCTAATACCTCAGAGCAATAAAAAAATATGAGGGTGTTAAAAATTCAAACACTAATTATGGGCTGTTATATTTACTAAACACAGCAGAGTAACAACAAAAGTTTCAGCTTCTTGTGGCCAGCGCTGCACTATTTGATCTACCAAGTCCCTGGACCCTTTACACTTACTGTATTACATAACAGTTAATAGTGCACTAAAATAAAATTCGATAAACACATTTATTACCAAATGCGTACAGCACAACCGCTTACAGCTGTCTCCTTTTTCCAGCACAGGTATATCTCTGAAGGGTTCATTCCTTTGTTGATTTTGCTTTTGGTTTCCAGTTAAGTTATATAAATAGTAGAGCAGTAGATTTTGAAAAGGGAAGCGTGCACTATTTGAGTACCCCATTTAAAGTCTTATGGTAAATATTGGCTAGTCCTACAATTCTTTCTGTTACTGTCCCTTATGCAACGTTTTCAGGTCTAGCAAAGGAATAAAACTGAGAGCTGCCTTAGTTCCTAGTTCAGCACTGCCACTGTCACCGCTACCACCCCTCGCATTCGCATTAAAGACACACAGTGTAGCTTTATACCACTTGATAAGAATAGAGGTGTATGGATTTTTGGGGTGTCAAACAGCTGTCACAAACTGTCACCTCCACAAGAGCAACCTTGGCACACAACAAATTAAACTACACTTCTTTTTGGCTATCATTATTCATAGCCAATCAGTTGAAATGCTCCTAGTATTTCATGTGCAAATAAAACCATGAGGGGAAGACCCATGGATCAGAATAGCGGGCCAATACATAAAACAGAGGAAACAACATGCTGTCTCTGTCCTTCTGAAGTGGCTCATCATCACCCCTGCACCAACTTTCACCAAATGAGATCTAGCCTGAGGCAATATATTAAATATGCATATCAAAGCAAATGAAAAAATAAACCTGGAGAGTCGAATTGGACAAATTTGCATGCTTGAACTACTACATTTTCAGGTAGATGCTCACAAATGATAGCTCTTTTTTTGATAGTCTTGCATGTTTATATTAGCCATTTTTTAAAGCTTTTCCTTCTTTATGAATAAAAGCGGATTTCTTCCTGCTGGAACCTTGTACAGTGCAAATATAAATGTGTACCCACACAGTAGTTTGACTAAGCTATAAAAGAGTGTTAAAGTTTTGTTGGGAAAACAAGCTAATATACAAAAAAAAAAATCCAATAAGGAGACACATTTCCCAAAACGCATGAATAAAATGTAACTATGTGATACAACTCTTCATTTCCCAGTTGGTGTTCTGGTTGCACAAATTATTGCTTCCTTTCAAAACAAATAGCAGGGGGCTAAAGTAAAAATGTTATAGCTCAAATCTCCAGGAAATAAAAGGCTTTAAATTATAATACCCAATGAAGTGGTAAACCCTAACGGGTGCAAGATAAATGGGTTGTCATATTTGTTTGAGTTTGGGTTTTGGGCCACAAAAGCAAGAGGAGATTCTTTTTAGGGAAGATAATAGTTATCAAATTATCAAAATGCTAACCCCCTCCACCTCTGTCCTATCATTGTGTGTGAATTTAAATATTATAATGGCGCACTGCAAATTGGCTTGAGCATTCGCCATCTGCCAGAACCCTAAACAGGCTAGTTTATCTAATCTCTTCAATATAAACATAAGCATGCTCCATTTCTACACTTCCACTTGAAACACACTCTTGTACAGAAACTGTACTGGACAAACATGTACTTTTTTTTTTCTGTTGCTCTGAATCATATACAATGACCCCCTATCTTTCAGGGTGCCACTCATTTCAATTTATTTTCTAGTACTCTCCCAGAATACTTATGCACACGAATTTGGGGTTGTAAAATGCCATAAAACAAATATTTTTGAAAAAATGTAATGCCTCATAGAGTTTATTATCTACACGACAGATAGCTGATAAGCAAAGAAACTTTCAGGAACCTCTGCGTACATTTTTTTCTCTCAAAATAATAGACTTAAAATGTAAAACATTGCACAAACCTTGTCCTGCCATGTTTACCGAACACAAATGAGAAAATGAAAGCTAAGGCTTGGGTCCAAAAATATTTCCTGGGCTCTGGAACTAAGCCGTGCCAGAAGGGGGGCATTTAGAAGAATTTATTATTATTTTATCTCCCAATTCAGCTTCAGTCCAGGTCTAATGTAATTATCAAATACACACACAAACAACATGTTTTCAAAGGAAACAAAAGCTCCTAGAAAGCTCATTCTCCCTGGGCTTACAGCTACTCTTCTTAACACACTGGGAAATAAAGGCAGGCGCCTGTGCAGAAAGCATGGTTAACTTCACACCGGGTGTTAATTTAATATTTCAACCGCTAAAATATTAGACTGTATCATTTAGATTATGAGTTCAATTGAATCTAAAACTGTGTAAACCCCTTTTCCCCCCAGGGATACGTTCCTATAAATAAACTAGAGTTCACACCCACTCTTTTTAACCAGAGCTATTCCTTCCCTCTTCTGCGGTACCAGCTGCAATCTTTCCCTTCACATCCCGAAGTCTCTCCGCGTCTACATCTTTTGAAGGATCACAAGAGCCGCTCCAAAACCCGGAAAAACAAAGGCACTCTCCTTACCAAGCACACCAACGTTCAGTCCTACACACATAACACTAATTCACCAACTCCTAAAGTGTTAAAATCAACCGCTAACCTACGGTTACTCAATCATCATTCTCTCCAGCTTTCTGTAATACATTGTTAATAATTGCTTCATCAAGGTTACTGTCTTTTATTATGAAGATGCTTCAGGCGTTTGGCAATAAGTCCATATTCTGACAATAAGTTGCTATAAAGCACAAGCATTGGAAACTCTAATGTGCTAACCCTTTTTTTTAATGCAATGTAGTATTGCCAATAATTCTCATCACTTGTCATCCCCACGAGAGGGGAGGGGGGAGCGAATCAGCAAACTTTCTCCCTAACTTTCTTGTCTCTGTTTCCTTACATTGCTGCATTGATTACAGAGTTGGCAAAGAAGAAGAGAAAGCACCGATTCCCACATCAAACCGACAGTTTGCTAGCTCTCCAAGCCGCCCAGACCAGGAAACTTTACGAACCGTTGCAAACTCGCTGCTTTGCAGATGGAAACAGAAGGAACCTTTTGCATTTCTACAACTTTACAAAGCAGGAGGGAAGAAAGTGTAAAGATGTGATCCAAGCTTGCAAGAGGTTAAGGTAGTAGTAGTAGTAGTAATAATAATAATAATAATAATAATAATAATAATAATAGACAACAGCAGCAAAGCATTGAAATCGGGGACAGGTCCTCTAAGCAGGTTAAAGTCTTAAAAAGTGCCATAAAGAAATCAGAAGGACTTACATGGTCGGCTAAATTTGTGGAAGATCCTGAGAGTTCTTCGTGGTCTGATTTGGAGCTGCCATCCCTTTCATCAATAACGAGGTCTATTGGCATTTTTCCTTTCAAACAACTAATGTACCGATGGCAGAAGTTATCGCACAATTCATGAACCTGAAAACAGTAACAAGAATAGTAGTATCAATAATGGCAAAATATCGGATTGTGACCTTTTTTTTTTTTTTGGTAGCAAGAACAAGCCTCTGATCTACTCCACAAGTAACTCTAATTAAGGGGCACAATAGTTGAAGGCAAGGAAACAATAGAGAAATTGTTGCAGCACATATTATTCTCTAGAGACTTGCCGCAGCAACAAGTTAGAGAGAGAGAGATAGTGGGCTCAGTCTGGTGTGCAGAGGAAAATCCGATGTGATGATAACATCGGAACACTGGGAGCTGGACCCACGCGGTATCTCCGGAGCATACACAGCCCAGACAGGTACAACTAGTCACTCGGGACGGGATCGGTTTAAACCGGGGCTAAAAAAAGGTCTGTGTGGCCGGCAGCAGTAAAACGAAGCCACTCTCTGAGGCTGTGGGAAGAGCCGCTCCCGTCCCAGGGCACAGCCCCCTCCCCACGCCGCGCCGGGCCCCCTGCCTCCTCCAAACATTTAGTGCTTGCTTGGGGTTAATATGCCTGCCGGAGCTGGAGAAAGGCAGGAGTGCTTTCATTTCTCTTTTTGTTAGGCATACTACTGCCGAGTCGGGAAAAGAGCTTCTGCCGGGGGAAGGGGTAAGAGGGACGGAAGGGGTTTAGTAGTATTAAATATTGAAATTACACTGGAAAAAAAATAATGCCGGGCTGGGCTGGGCATGGCTGTCGGGTGTCACATGCTCTTATGGCACAGGTTACAGTATCACCCTGCGTTTCCCCTGTCTCCTCGGGCCATGTTTACAAGTCATCCCAAACAGTCGGGGGGGAGCAGGGGGGGCATGGGGGACAGGGAGGGAATGGCTTGCCCCCCGCCCGCCGCCGTGGCTCTTACCTTTTCTAATTCCAACAGGTGAAACCTTAGTACTTGTATTGCTTGGATCATCTGCAAGAAAGTTTTGAGCAAGGGGTTACGTGGGAGACAGGAGCAACGGGGGCTGTGCAGAGCTGCGAGTCCGAGTGGGCGAGGGGGAGAGGGGGACTGTCAGGGCGCGCAGTCATTTTCCAGGATTTTAGCTCATTGGTCACGCTTGAACGATTTTGATCAACTTTAACCTAAGCACTTGATTTTTATCATATTTATTCCAGGAGCGGTGATTAGTGCTTTATTACCGCGATCTTGGAGAAAGCCTCTTCCTCTTTTCCTCGCTCCCTCTCAACACCCCGGCCCTCAGCTCTGAGAGTCCGCAGAGCAGTGAACACACACTCCCACCGCCCCACCGCCCGCCGGAGGAAGGGGAGGGGGGGAAAGGATGAATAGTTTGGCATCTTCTTTACAAGCGGATTTAGGCACTTTGAATATTGAAACCGTTCACATTAGCAAAAGAATTACGTTAGAAATCGCCAGCTCTCTCTTCTTAAGCAGTTATTTCCTTCACTTTAGCTTCCCGTGGCTTTCAGACACAGCTTTGCAATGGATTGGGGCTCGAAGTTTGCCCTGGCTCACTTTAGAAGTGCAGCTCTTTGAAGCCTCTGGAGGGTAGCTTTCCAGCCTCCCGGCTCTCCCCCGCCCCTGCCCGCGCAGCCGGGGTGCCCGGGCCGGCAGCCGCCTGCCCCGCCGCCCCGGGCGGCGGAGGGCGCTTGCCGGCAGCTGGCCGTGGGGTCGGGAAGGGCGGGAGGGGAGCGGGGCAGAGGGGTGAGCAGGCCTTACCAAATTGTCCAACTCTGGGTTTGAAGAAAAAAGTGGTTTTTCAGCGCGGACCTGCAAGAAGAAGGAAAAGCGGCGTGAACCACCGCTCCTCTCCTCAGCCCTGTCACCGAGTCCCTCGAAGGGGGGAAAAAACCCCTGTGACAAAACCGGCCGCTACAGGTCAGGTCAAAATCCGGCTGGACGCCCCGGAGTCACCCGTGCTGCGAGCAGGAGCCTGCTCCGCTCCTGCCAGCCCAGTGCCGAGCCGGCCGCCCTTGCCGCAGGAGCCCTCTCTTCTTGGTCTCCTGCCTTTCTCCCGCTCCCCCTGCCTCCACATTCCCCTTTCACTACTGCGGGAGGGCGAGGGCCAGGAGCCTCAGCCCGGCAGCGCGGAGGGGCTCCCGGCGGAGGAGGCTCAGGGCCCGCCGGGCCGCCAGCGCGCAGCCCCGCCGCTGCCTCCCGCCCCCCCGGCGGCCGGAGAGGGGGCGCCGGGGGGGGGCGAGGGGGGCTGCCCCTGCGAGCGCCCGGCCGAGTGGGTCGAGGAGCTGAGGAGGTGGCGGGAGTGCCGGGAAGGGCCGGGGGCGGGGGGAGAGGTGCCGGACCTGTTTGGCGAAGACGGCGATGTCCTCGTTGAAGGAGTCGGAGGAGCAGACGTCCCCGCCGGCCACGCCGGGCTCCCGGGGCGTGCAGGTCGCCAGCTCGCACTTCTCAAAGACCAGAGCTAAGAGGGGGAACAACGGGTGCCTACCGGGCAGTGGCACACAAAGAGAGGGGAGGGGGTGGGGGAGAGGGGGAAAGAAGAGCTCTAATCAACAAGTATTTTTTTTTAAATGCACGGACACACAGACACGGACGCAGCCACGCTCTGCAGCCTCGCAGTATTGCTGCGGGCAGAGCAGGGGAGAACAACATTTTGAAATAAAAATGCGGGGTTTGGTGCTGTGGGGTTTTTTTTTCCTCTTGAAATTGCAATGCCCGAGCCGCATCCCCCGTGCAGTCCCCACAGACGAGGACAAAAGTGACCTCTCCTCCAGACGCACAAGGCACCAAACACGCTCACGCAGGCAGCAGCTCAGCTGGGAATCTTGCACTTTTCGCCACAGCTTAAAATAACGCGAAACCTGGAAGATCCCATCCCTACCCTCCAGCTATGACCTGAAATGAGAAGCACGGCTAGGCAAACTGCAAACTACTTAATACGTAATTTTATTTTTCAAGGGGCCTGCTAGCAAAAATGTGGTGAAGTTTCCTGGCTTAGGAAGCACACCCAAGTAAAATACCAGCTGTCCAGATAAGTGAGCTGGGGAGGGGGCGGAGGGAGGGAGCACTTCGCGAAATATTTTCCCATAGTTGGTGTAGTCGGGAAAAAAAAAATATTTTATCTGCGTGCTAAGTAGTAAGCATGCGTTTGTCTCTTTTCCCCTTTGGTGCCTGATCAAGGCCCCACACTCTGTCATAGATGTTACTATCTCTCCTTTTAGGATCATTTAGTATTTTTTCTAAAAGGCACTGAAGGGAATCGGTGTCATTTCCCCCAAGCAATGCCCTGGCACAGGCTTGAGTTTTGTTGGGTACGTGTTTCTTTTTCCTCGTGTTCTTTCTCTCCTAAATAGAACACTCAGCTCAGTGCCCCCAATGTATTTATTTCTTCTGTCTCAGGGAAGAGCTGCTTGCGAGAAGTTAATCCCTTTTATTCTTACTACCTTCCGCGATGTGACTAGCTCTTTATTTACACTGTTGGAAGAGTGTTATTATGGCACGAAGGAGAACACCAGAACAACACTTCTCCGACTAAAATCCAGAGCAATGAGAGCCACCTCTCCTCTCTGAACTCCTAACTGGGGCCTTTCCGAGAAAGAAAAAGACCCACCGGGGGGGGGGGGGGGAAGGAAAACAAAAAGAAAAAAAAAATAAAAAAGAAAAAAAAAAGAAAGACAAGGCAGCACCACCTTCCCCCCGTCCAGCCTCTCTCCCCGAGAGGTCTGTTTTTCCAGGAGCCGTGGGGTCCCGTTTTTCCCGTGGGTGCTGGCACCTCAGCTAAGAGTCAGGCTGCGATTGCTCTCGCCCTGGAACTGCCGGCAGTGGCAGTGCCACCGCGCGGGTCTCCCTCCGGAGCGGGCGGCTGGGGGCTCCCCGGCCGCCGCCCTCCCGCCGGGCCCGCCGGGGCTTCCCCCCGCCTCGCTCCGGGGCTCGGCTGGCCGCCGCCGCCGCCCGCCACCGCGGCCCCGCGGGAGCCCCCGCCGCCCGCCCGCCCCGCTCCTGCCCTCGCCGCTCCGCGGGCACCGGCGCTGCCGAGCCGGGCCATGGCGCCGGGCGGCCCGGCGGCACCTACCCGTAGATCGCATCCTTGTCCCGCTTCAGGGCGTCGTTGACAGCGGAGCCCATGCTGGCCGGCATGACATTGGGGTGCGGGGCGTGGGCGCCGTAGTGCTGTCCGGCGTGGAGCGGCGGCCCATGGTTGAGGTGGTGCACCGGGGGGATCGGCCGGGGGGCGTGGGGGTCCCCGTACATGGACGCCGGCACCCCTACTCCGTCCATCCCGCCGTAGTGGGGCAGCTCATCGTACTGTCAAAAAACGGGCCGGAAGAGAAGAAAGAAAGAGAAAGAGGGGAAGAGAGAGAGAGAGCGGGGGGGGGGTAAAAAAAACAAACAAACAACAACAACAAAAGTCAGAAGAGAGTAAAGCACCCGGACAGACACAAACAGAGCAAAACAAAACAAGAACAGCCACAACAGAGAGAGAAATGTGCAAAATGAAAATCAACTGGGACCGGGAGCAGAGGCTGGAGAGGCTGAGGGAGGAGTGGGGGTGCGGGGAGCGGTACAGGGGGAAAGTGTGTGTGCCTGCCTGTGTGTGCAGGGGGAAATGGTCCTCTTCAGCACGGGCAGGAGAAACCCTGACAAGGAAACGGGGATGAAAAGGAAGGAAACGGAGGAGAGAAACTAGAGTTACTCTGCATTAGAAAGGAAGGACAAAAAGTTAAAATATAAATGAATAAACAAGCAGAATCAAAAGCAACTATATAAATAAATCAACACTGGGAAGGAGAGAGGAAAGGTAGGGTGCATCGGGGGGGGGGGGGAAGATAAAGGGGGAAATAATCTGAAAGTTACCAGAAACATTATTTAGTAGCAATTCCCCTTGTCCTTGTCAAAGCCAGAGACAAAAAAAAAAAAAAAAAAAGCAGCTATATGTGTATACATATATATACGTTCGTATATACACAGACACACATATGTATTTCTTAGTCTTTCCTAGGCAGCGGCAGTAACGGCGGCGGCGGCAGCAGCAGCAGCAGCAGCAGCAAGCTTTCCCCTGTGAAACCCGTGCTACTGAGCAGGCAGAGAGCAGGGAAATCGCGCTGCTGGGGGAAAAGCTAGAGAGGAAAAAAGCGTGGAACAATTGCAGAGAGAGACACACACAGAGAGACACTCACGCACACGCACAAAAAGCTAGTGAATAATTTTTGCTGCTATTTTTTAATAGTGGCCGCCATCATCATCAGCAACAGAGGAGAGCAAATCGGACAGGCCCCTCTTAAGAGAGGATTTATATATAGGTAAGTGTTGGAGATTTAAACCTACCCTTTGCGCCATCAGTCTGCGCTCCAATAAACTCCTGGATGTGTCGTATATTTAATATCCCAGTCCAGCAAAGAAAGTGATTTAGAGTGAAGAAGATTCCTTTTTTTTTTTTTTTTTTTTGCAACCCACTTATAGACTTCTCCTATCCTCCAATATGGGTAAATAATAATAATAACAACAACAATAACAACAACAATAATATATAAAAAACAGTCAAGAACCACGATGAGTTTCTGTGTTTTCTTCTTTTTTCTCTCTCTTTCTCTCTTTCCTTTTTCTCTCTCTCTTTTTCCTTTTTTCTTTCTCTACGCAAAAAAAAAAAAAAAAAAAAAAAATTGTCAAGCCCCCAAACTGAAGGTTACGATCGGCCCGTCAGCAACCCACATGTAACCAAACTGTCGTGTCTCATGGCTTTTTGCCACTCCAGCTGTCAATCAAAGCCAGGGAATGTCAAGGTAGTGAATGAATGATGGTTGATGATGATGAAGAAGAGAGGAGGAATCTTTTTAACCCCGGTTTCTTCTTCCAGTAACTCCGCGCTCGGGTTTTGCCTTTTAGGATGGCTACAGGGTTGTTTTTTTTTTTTTTTAAGTACTGTGAAGGGGGGTGGGGAAAGATGCGAAGAAAAATTGAATAGTTTGCAAAGCCCGGACTTCCCCCTCTCTCCTTTTTTTTTTTTTCCTCCCGGTTGGTATTTTGTCTCCCTCTCTCCCTCGCTCTCTGGGATGAGTGAGTGTCAGTAAGTGTTGGCAGGTTGGCTGCTGGCTGCCTTATAGAAGAGGCTCAGTTTTGCAGCGCTGATCGGCGGGAGAATGAAGTGACGGAACCCGGAAGTAGTGGTGGCCATAGCCAGTCCTGCAGCGCGGCGGCGGCGGCGGCGGCGGCGGCGGGGAGCGGCGGCGGCGGGGAGCGGCGGCGGGGAGCGGCGGCGGCGGCGGGGAGCGGCGGGGCGCGGGGCGCGGGGCGCCCCAGCCGGCAGAGCGCCGGGGATGCGCAGCGCGCCGGCAGGGCGGCCGCGGCGCCGCGCGGGGGGAGCCGCGCAGCAGCCCCTGCCCCGAGCGAAGCAACGCGTGTAGGAAGGAGCGAGCGAGCGTGCGAGAGAGAGGGAGGGAGCGAGGGAGGGAGGGAGCGAGCGAGCGAGGGAGGGAGGGAGGGAGGGAGGGAGGCAGGGGAGGAAGGACAGGGAGAGTGCGTGTGTGCGAGAGGGGGGAGCGGCAGGGGAAAACTGCAGAGAGCGAGAAGAAAAGTGCGATAGAAGCCCAGCCCCGGGTT
The DNA here is from genome assembly GCF_034638445.1 of Ciconia boyciana. NCBI lineage: Eukaryota > Metazoa > Chordata > Aves > Ciconiiformes > Ciconiidae > Ciconia > Ciconia boyciana. Next base: position 37,291,400 of record NC_132939.1, on the reverse strand, counting down.
GGTTTGCGCTAGATTATTTTAGCAACAAAATACCTTCCGATTACCCGCGATGTTTAGCGCCTGATTTATGCGCTGAATTATTTATTTAAGTCGCCGGCTATCGCTGTTGCCGCGAACGGTATGCGAGTCCGGGGGCACGGAGAGCTACAGTGTACGGGGGGGCCGCGCAAAGTTGATCTTCCCCGGGAAGCGAGCCTGCTCCGGCCAAGTACTCCCGTCTCCGCCAGCACGTTGTGTTGCAAGTGTGGTTTCTTTCCTCTGACAATTCATTGTGCTTTTCTAAAAATTAATTTTCCAGGGCATGAAGAGAACGCCTCGTTCAAACCGTGTTTGGCACCGCTCTTCATTAAGTGATCGCTGCTATCAAGCACGCTGTGGATGTCTTGGGGGGAGAGGCGGGGGGAAGAGGGGGAAATCCCTCTTAGTTTTGCGATTAGGCTGCCAGGCTTTGAAAAGGGCTTAAAAACAAAGTCATGCTCAGCCTTTTGTAGGGGAGATCCAGATGTTATGTAGATTTTTTGTTTGCATGTTCGTTTTGAGCGGATCCGGCGGTGAGCCCTGTATTTACGTGTGTTTGTTGCTGGACTTTGCCGTATATCGACGTTGCGCTCGTGGAATGTATGCTGAAGTATTAGCTCGGTAATGCCTTCTAATGGTAGTGCTAATTACAGTGGGGTTATTTAGCAAATTAAGTGAGATGATGCACCCCCCCCCCCCCGAGCACCAAATGAACTTTTCCAAACGCACACGCACACGCACACACACACACACACACGTTAATTTTGGTGTGTTTCTCTCGCCCAATCGCTTTGCTGGAGCTAAACCATGCCTTACCTCAGAACAGTCAATTACCAGAGCTACCCGGGATCATCAATCATGGGGGATGCTTGAAGTTTAGGGGAGGAGCGATGGTCAAACTATCGATTGCTGCAGTTTTGTTCTCCCCAACCCCCCCACCCTCGTTCACGGTCCTCTGCACATAAAATCTAAAACAGACTATCCCGTTAATAGTGGGATTTATCAATGATTATGTACCCGGTTGTGAATGTGGCCTCATACATAGATGGCTTTTGAAAGTACACGGCAGAAAAATACTGTTTATTCAGTTAGGTTTTGTTTTGGTTTGTTTTGCTTTTCGTGATGATGACGATGATTTTAAGATTTATTTTTTTTTTGGAAACTTTAAGAAAATGACTCAAGGGCTAGTTACAGATATTTGGCCTGATTTTAATAGGCGTAGGGAATGAGCTCCAGAGGTCAATAAACCCCTCCAAAATGATGAATGATTGAGTACCTGTGATGATGATAGTGATTACCGGAGCAATTAAACAGTTTGATTAAATGAGCCATCATAACAATGATGTCTGCGGGAAATCAGCCCTCACATATAAAGAAAGATAGCGTGGAGGGCTGACAAATGCCAGTGGGCATTCCTGCGTGTTCCGATAGCACCGAGCCCTGCAGAGCAGGGCTGTATTTACAAAGATGGGGGGAATATGGAGAAAAGTCCCTCTCCTACTTTTAGCCAGAGTTGCACCCTGCTTAAAACCCGCCAGAAGCCGGAGAGCAGACCCGGGTTTTTTTTCCTAGAGGATCTCCTCCAGGATTAAAGCTAGTCCTAAGAGCAACCGAATTGCTGTGGCTGACTTTCACGGGACTGTAAAGAGAGGTGAGTAAAAAAGCCCTTAGTATGTAGATCTCTTTCAAGCAGTGGTTAAGTCGATTCATTTCGCAGGGAAAAAGCTAGTCTTCTTGTGCAGTATTTTATACTCTGTCGTATAAATCGGTAACGTAATTCAAGATATTCATGGTAATGAATGCTTGGCTAATCCTTTGGGTGCGCGGAGACCTACAGAGCAGTAGGTTATGCAAATCCTTTCCTACTTTTACAGCTGTAGTTTTCTAACAGATTTTTTTAAAAGATCTAGTCATCGGTGAATGCTGTTTGGTTTTTTTCCTCCCCCCGCCCCAAAGACGCCAGATTTCTAAACTTGCGTGGAATCATTTGATTGTGATACAGCCCATACAGCCAGCTTAGAGGACGTGGTTTAAATATTTGTAGCTCCCAAATTTGTTTTTTAACCGAGGCAGTGCAAACCCGGAGCCTTGCCTCTTGAGATATACAAGCGTGTCTCATTTCAAATAGTTTCGGTATCACTGAAGAAGAGAGGTCTTTACTTGTAACGTGGCCGTGCAAAAGTAATCTAGCTCCATTGAAGGCTCCAGGTATTTGTTCAGACCTCAAGCTGTGGGAGAAGTTCATCAGTTTTCTTCTCAAAAAGTAGTTTTTAGATGACTTGGCTCCCATAGAAGAAAGCGCTTCATTGCTTTTAGGATATAATTTTAGACCTGAATTTTTTTTCATAATTCTGTTTTTCACAGAAGTCCCTGTAGATCTCGGTTCTCTTGACTAAGAAATCGTTAGAAAGCAATCTAAAATCAAAGCTGCAAAAAAAGCAGCCAAAGATTTCTGCAGTGTTCAATGCTGTTCCTTTCACTTGTTCCTTTTTTTTTTTTTTTTCCTTTTTCCCCTCCTAAACTAATTAACCCCCTGCGTTGGCTCGCCCTGCTGTGCATGTGTGTAATCCGGGACAGGGACCAACTTTTAAAAATTATTTTAACTTGATAGAAAGTGAAATTTCATATGGTAAATGAAGGGCTTTCATGTTCCTTCTGTGGCTTTTTTTCCCCGTGAAAAGACTTGAAGTCTTTTTCCTCTTCACCATCCCAGTGGATTAAAGCACACAGAGAACATGGCTTATAAAGCGCTACAGTTTAGCCATTAAAAAGGAATCTCAATTTAGCGCCCTTAAGTGAAAGTACTCAGCTATTAACAAAGATGCTGTTGGGAACTCGGAGGAAAATGGGATACGTGCGTGCAGGGGGTGGGGGCTTCCACGTTCTTAGGTCATTTTTTATTTACTTTTTTTTTTTCCCCCAGCCTGGTGGCATATTTCTTTTAAAACACAGTAATTCGGGAAAATTAAATTGGCTAATTTCCATTTCTCCTGCATCACTTTCACAGCGAAGGCTGTTTCCAGGAAAAGTGTGAGAGACGAGTCGGTGGGGTGTGTGTGTGTGTTTGGGCTTTTTTTTTTTTTTTTTTTTTTTAGATCGGCTCAAAAGTCCAAAGAGAAATGAGGTGTCCGGTATGGAAGTGCATCTCAGTCAACAGCCAGCTCCTTTTGCCGAGGCTGGAAATGGTTTTAACAGGCGGTAAAATTTCATCTTGTGGTGTCAAATTGGGGTCAGTTTGGGGTTAGTGCTCTCAGTGTCCGAGCAGGAGCTGTCCAGCTGTGTGGGGATTCATTAAGGGCAAAAGATCCGTTTCAAGAAAAACAATACAAAGACAATCAGAGGGCTAAAGATCCTCTTCAAGTCGCATTTTACAAGTGCACCAGAACAAATATGGACGCTGAAACCTATTCCCTTCAAACTCCCAAATCGGCTTCTTAGCTCTTGGAGGGAGTGAGAGAGAAAATCCTCTAAAACTTACGAAGAGTCTGTTTTCAATCAGCCTTTCCGAAGTGTGGCATCTTAGTCCTTGGCTGGCTTTGAGACATGCCTCGCTCGCTCGCTCGCTCCCCACCCCCCCACCCCCCCCTTCTCCACAGCCTTGCAAAAGCGGATGGCACAACAGGTAATATTTCAGATTTCAAGAATATATCCCACCGGGGATCTTAAACCACTGTTTTGTACGCGCGTGTGCGCCTAGCGCAAGATTTAATGCAAATAGAAAGTTTGGGGGGGGGGAACAAGCCATGCTTGCACGAAATCCTATTGGACCCCTTCGGAAATTTTCTGCACTCCTTGTAGGCGATGCTCCGGTCTGATGGGTAATTTAGGCTAGATTTACTTTACGGTTCCTAGCATTGGTGGAAAGCACCTATTGCTAATCTGGTTTATTAAATTCGCGTGGTTTAAATCCTCTTAGCGTCCCTACATCTGTTAGAACAATTGACGCCTTGCTACAGGGACAAATAACTTGAACCTTAATCTTGTTTGTAACTTTATTCAATGTTTGTTTATTTGTGCGCTGAGTTCAAGTATTTCTGGATGATGCCACTGTGTCCGGAAACACATAGGCTACATTTGCAGGCAAAACTCCCCATGGACGGGCTAAGGATATCGCGGAACAGGACGAAAAATTTTGCCTATTTGAACTGGCGTTTTATCTTGAACTACCGTTCTAGGAAATGTGTCATACTTAATGAAGAAAGCGATCCGCCCGGTAAAATGTGGCTGCGGGATTACATCACCATGACCCCATAGTGAAATCCACGGGAATTTTTCTTTTTGTTTTGCTGGCAAGGCGAAGCGTGGGGTGCCAATAGTGCCTTTTCCTTTTTACGATCAGGATTACGCCACAGTTCAAACTCCTACCCCCAAAATCGCTCTTCACCACGCTTTCCTTTGCCTCCACGGTTGGTTCTTACAACTTGAGTCACTTTTTAGTCCTCTCAGCCCACTTTGACTTCCCGCAGCTGCAGGACTTTCGAGGTCCCATCTCGGGTGCCCCTGTGAAATCCCGCACATTTTAGCTTCCGCAGATCACTGGGTTCCTTGAGCTCCTCACCCTGATCCCCCCCGCCTGCCAACAGCGTCCTTCGCTTCTCAGACATCCATTCTTTTTCGAAAATCTTTCCAGTCCAGAAAGTCAACGGTAGCCCATCGCGGTGAACTTTTCTTGACCTCGGCTGCGGTATGACTGCGATCTTTGGAGCGGGATTAGGAGGAGGTTCGCTTACTTACCTGCTAACTTCCCTTTTAACTCTCTTTCTCCCACCCCTCCCCCGGCTTTAAAGAAAGAAAAGGGGACAAGCCGCCCTCCGCGCACCGAGAGCGACCCGGGGTCTTCCTCCCCTCCCGAGCCCCCTTTGTCCCCCCGCGGGCCCGGGGCTCTGACCCGGCGCTGCCGGGCTGCCCCCCCGGCTGCCTCGCCCCCGGCGGCGCGGCGCGGCGCGGCGCGGCGCTGCCATCCGCGGCCCTCGAGCGCTACCTGGCGGGGCTCCAGCACATCCCGCCGCCCCGGGCGGGGCCCGGCCTGCCGCGCGGCGCGGAGCGGCGCGGAGCGGAGCCGCGCGGGGCCCCCGCGCGGGAGCCGCACGGGACACGCGGAGCGGCGCGGAGCGGAGCCCTGTCCCCAGCGCCGCGCCTCCGCCTCCCGCGGGGCTTCGGGCGCCCGGGCCGGTGCGCGTCCCGCCCGAGCGGGCGGGCTGTGGGGCGAGGGCCGCCGTGGGAAGACCCCCTTCGCTCTGCCCGGCTCATCTCCGCGGGTGCCTGTGAAGCGCCGGTGTCAGACGAGAGCCGAGCTTTGTTGTGTGTCTGAGGCTGGGAGGTTTGTAAAAGTGAAGACCGTAAACGGCCGCCGTGCGTATTTCCATCACAAACCAGAAAGAGGAAAATACCTGTCAGGGCTTCCCACTAACGCCGTGCAGGCTGCTTCCACCAGGGTAGTTAAAAATCTAGTTTGCATTTGTTCGCAGCAGCCCGAAGCATTAACAAAACCCCTCTTTCCAATGTGACACCGCGACAAAAAGGACAGTTAGGGCAAAGTAAATCGCTTTAGTGCAGTACCGGAGCATCCGAGCAGGCTCCCCACTCCGCTCAGAGCTCTCTGTCCTCGCTCACTCAAAATATTCACTTTTGTTCTCCAGCTGCCTATAAAACTCCAGAAGAGGAGCGCTCTCATTTTTACACCGGAGTTCTCCGTCCGGAGAGAACAATATCCTCCTACCTCTTTTGAAATGGTACGGAGACTCTCACAACACCCAGGCGATCACTCGAAGCACGAATCTCCTTTTTTTTTTTTTTTTTTTTTTTTTTTTGCAAGAGCTGCTCGGCCCATTGTTTGAAGTGGGATTCAGCGCGCAGCCCAAAGAGAAAAGGGGGGGAAAAAAAGAATCTTAGGAGCCCGGTTTGGTGTTGCATAGAGAAAGAGCTGACAAAATTTTATAGCGTGTTTCCTAGAAGTACGTGATGAGAGCCGGCGGTGTGTTCCCGAAAGAGAGGTGGTTTTGTTGGTTTTTTTTTCCCTAAAAGATTGTGATCGCCTTTGTGCGTCTTTCTTTTGATCCCACAAAGAGAATGCAATATACATATATGTGTTTGCTCTCCATACAAGAAATGCAAGGGACCGTACAATGGAATATACGGCCGGTTAGTCCTCATGATGCTTAGTTTTGCTGTAATTAATTGAAAACAGTTATTAGGTCGTCATTGGCAATAGCGTAAATAATTGCAGCAGATTTTTACTTAAAATTGACCGGTCACAGAGTGATAGATCGATTCGAGGTATAAAAATGATGTATCAAAACATCAATGTCGATTATTTGAAATATTGTAGTCGAATCTTTTTATTGCTTCATCGGTTAAGTGTCTGAAAGTGCTGTGTTCCAACATATATTTATGTTGTCAATACTGTCAAAACTGTCAGTTTTATTACAGTGGATTTGTAATACATTTCGGATTTGCTCATTTACATAAAATGTCCACCCCAGATACCCCTCCTTTTCCCCATCTCTGGAAATCTGTGTCAGTTTAATGAAAGGATTCAGGACTCATGGCTGAAGCAAAAAAGAAGTGGAGATATTGGTCCATTAAGTCCAATTTAAACATCCCTTTGGAAAGCTTGGGCTATGTCTAACTTGCCCTAAGAGGGAATCCCCCCCGCCCCACCTTTCCCCAGTAGAATTTAAACACTTTTCTACCCTCACACCTCCATGAAAGCTTTCGGGAGAACTGAGAACCTGTGCAGGGGACAGAGCCGAGCCCCAGCACACCTGGGAGAGCCGAAACCCTCCCAAAGAGAGCAGCAGCCCTCGAGCCGCGCACACACGCGCGGGGCTTTGGAGCCTGCTGGAAAGAAGGAGACAAAAAGAGCAATAAATATGTGTGCGATCCTTTCTCAGCGGTTTGGAGCCCAAAGGAAAAACGCAAATTGGAAGCAGTATTGGGCATTTGATGCCCCCCGCCCCCATTTTATCAGGGTCTGATCCGGTCTGATTGCTACGCTTCAACTGTAAGCGCTGATTTTTTATTAGCGTGGTCTCAGGCACCTCTCTCCAATTTTCTCCAAGAGCCCAGCTGAGGGATGGAAAAATTCAGGAATAAATAAATCCATTTACACACTAAACTCTCTTCGGTCGAGCAAACAGTAAAATTAGCCAAGTAACTTTATTCCCCACCCCACCCGTGTCGGGAGGATGAGGTTGTTTTAAAGGCGTTGGTAAGATGGACCTGAGGAGTGGGGGGGTTTTCTTTATTTTTTCTTTTTTTTTTCCTTTTTTTTTTTTTTTTTTTTTCCCAGGGATAGGTATGTTTAAAGAAATGCTGAAGAGATTTCTGAGTTCACGGGGAAGAAGGAAAGGTTGGTTTGGGGAACGGCAGCGCGCCTGGCAGGTATTTTAATGACCGTCCCTTCCTTTGAACACTTTCAATTTCTCTGCTTCTTTTCATCCGGAATATCTTCCCCAGACCAAGTATGATTTCTGTTGTAATTCTTGTGTGTGTTTGTGATCCCTTCTGAGGTAAATTGAGAAGTAAGCTGCGCAAAAGGAGGAAATCGCCCCTGGGGTGCTTTGTTTACTTTGGTTTGTAAAATCCTGCTAGGAGATGGTTTCCTCAGTGTGTGGCAAGTGTTTCTTCAAGAAATTCATCAGCCCTTCTACAATTACTTCGAGCTCCGAGGGAAGAGAGCTGCCATCACTTTCTCACATCCCAAGGTGTTGCATGGAGGAGAGAAGAAAAGGCTGGAGCGTTTAATTATAATGGGGGTGGGGGGTGGAGCGGGGGGGGACGGAGGCTGCAGAAAGCCGTCCCAAGCCTGTACCTGGGAAAGAAAAACCTACAAGGGTATACTTGGGAGACGTGTGCCATTCAGAGATGGGGGAAAGTACCCCATCTTGTGCAGTAATTAGTCTGAACAATAAACATAATTGGAATAAAATCAGTTGGAAATTCCTGCGTTTTTAATTACGTTTCATTTTGTGGTAAGCCGTAAAATTATGAATGCCTCTCAATTAAACACTATCCACTTGTAAAGCATTTAACAACAATTATTCCTTAATCAGTTGGAATGTTAGCCACAAATGATGCTGTTAAACATCAAAGGGACGCCTTAGACGTTACCTTTTAGTCATAAGTAAGAGGATTAATTTCTATAATTAGAGGGGATAAATATGTGCATAAATACATCTAATTTTTTTACACGTTCTCATCCTAGCTGGGAGAGGCGAGGATCTTTGACATTGCCTGCACTCCTCGCTCTCCCCCGGCTCAGAGGAGGCGACCCCGGGCGCAGCGAGGTGAGAACACCCCTCCAGGGAGGCCCGATCCTGCGCGCCGCTCCGCGCCTCTCCGCGGGCGCCGGCCCGCCCTCCCGCCGCCGCACCGGGGTCTCGGGATCGGGCCTGCCACGGGCACCGGGCTTCGGGGCAATTTGCAGCCCTCCTTGGCTTTTGTTTACGTTTCTTTACGGCGCCTGGGGTCTACCTGGCGTTTCGATTCCCTCGGGGACAATTTGCTGCCCCCAAACGAAGCTCAAGATTCGAGTTGAATACCGCAAATAAAATTAGCATGACCTTGATTACACCCTGTATGAATATCTCATTTACCTAATGACTTTATGTCACGTACGCAGAGGGTCAATTTCCTTTTAACCTTTCCCATTGCTGCAGTAAGCATTCTTTTATAATCAATGGCTGTTTGAATAATCAATTCACATTTTATGATCCCTGACAAACTCAATATATGTGTGCCTTGTTTCAGCAAAGCAGCCGGCGCTTCCCCGCGCCGTTTTCACGTCCGAAGAGTTTGCGGCGGGGTTTCCCGGCTCCCCGGGGAGCCGCCCCGGGCCGCGCAAGCCAGCCGCTACCGGCCTGCGCGGGAGGCTGCGGAGCGCTGCGCCGCCGCCCGCCCGGCCTCCCCGCTCCGCCGCCGCGGCTGCTCCGCGCAGAGCCCCGCCGGGAAGCCGTGCCTCCCCGGGAGGGTGCGCCCCGGCAGACAGGGAGCCACGGCGGCGGCCGGCAGCCCCTGGCACCTCTCTAGCGCCGGGCATGCACTTTCACGTGTCCTTCCAATGGCTCGACCCAAAATATGCAGTTTTCCCGCTCCCCGCCCGCCCCCTCCGCCGTCCCGCCCGGCCTCCTTCCTAGGAATGTGCGCAGCAAAACCCTGTCGCCCGGCTCTGTGCCCCTTCTGCGTTTGCCGGCGCAACCGGCCGCGGGGGAGCGAAGTCCTCCCGGCTCTGAAGCCGACGGCAGGCGGCTGCCCGGCCGCCCGACCTCCTTAAGGACTTCGGAGGGAAGCTCGCTGTCCTCGGCCATGTCGGCACATGGGAAACCTGGAATCAATCTTTGCATCAGCCTAACTGTCCCGCTGACGTTCGCGAGTCCCTCGCTGCCACCGGCCCCCTTTATCGCCTCTCCCAGCCGCCTCCAAACCGGGGGTCGGGAAACTTGTCCCAGAAGCACAGCCCCCGAGCACAACTCGAGTGCAGAAGTGTACGCGGGCGGGGAGGGGGGTTAGGGCAAGCTGAACTTTGCAAATGTTTTTTTCTGTAAGTAGCTCACATTTGCTGTGATCTATAGCGTGAGTCAGGAACTGAGACTTATTGCAACCCCGTTCCCTCTATCGGATAATTAATGCTGATTCATAGCGGTTTCTACCTACGAATGTGTGTTTCGTTTTTCTCTGCAGGGTCCATGGTTCTTTGGTATGTTGTTATTCCCTGAAAGGTAATTGCACTTGATATTCTCTCGGGGAAGGCTCATTAGCCAAGGGCAGGGTGGCGTTGCCAATCTCAGACTCTTTCAAGAATTCAATGCAAACATTTGCCCCAGAGCTTTAGTACAGCACTCCCAGCTCACGAAACAGCCCTTGGATACAGCGTTTCCCCTAAGAAGCCTTAGGTCTAAAAAGAAGTACGTATGTACACATACACACACACACATATATATATTTTTTTTTTCTACCCCAGCGGAAACATTTTAGTTTAGGGGTTTTTAGTTTAACCCCTCACTGTAAGTGGTCAAAGCTACACAAGATCAGACATGTTGCCTTGGACTGCAGGACTTTGCCCTCCCTATCATCAGAAGATAACCAGGACAAAATCGTGGATGAAACAGTAGAAAAGGCACCACATCTCCCACTCCTCCGTATGCGCTCCTTTACATTCTCTCAACATTTACAAAATGCATGTCGAAAACACTTTTCCACTGCCCACCATTACAGACCTACACTTGACTTCTTTCTCACACATGCCTGCTGTCATCTCTTTGGCTCCTTTCATCTCTTGTGCTAAATTAATTACCTCGCCAATGCAAGGCAATGAAACCCAGGTATAAGGTAAGTTAGGGAACATACATTAGTTAATACATACTATTCTGTGAAGGTGAACCCTCCGTGATTGTTCTAATTTTATTTTTTCCCTCTGTTGTTCATAATTTTGAAAATCTTATTCTTCCATTTGAGTCTCGGCAGGTTGAGCAGGATGATTCACAGTAACATTGTGGAGAATGGGAAGACCCAGTTCTCACAGGAGAAAATGGTCCCCACAGGACCAATGAAGAGGAAGCAGAGGGACAACATCTAGGCTTAACAAGTTCTCAGACATCACCAGGTTTTTCATGTTAGAATAAAAGAATCTGGGTATCTGTATTCATGGTGAATTAGATGGTATATTCTCCCTGGTAGTGGTGTTAAAGGGCAGAGACTGCTCTTAATTCCAAACGACAAACCCTATGTCTAAAGTGTACATCTAACCGTCTTACTGTGTTTACGTACTTCCACTCACCATGTTTTTCCCATCACAGTTAGCCAATAAACTCGAAGAGCAAAACTCGTCTGCGCTGTATCACCACTGACTTCAATGTTAGTACAGTAGAAAGGAAATTGTCCTGCAGTGTGTGACTACACAATGAAAGTAGGTCCAAAAGAACAGACACTGAGATGTTACCGGTTTTAATCCTCACTCATCAGGAGGGCTGCCAATTGGTCTATAGGCCTCACCTACTAGGGGGACCAAAAGTTCTTTGAAAATCACCTCAATGGGATTTTCTCTGTCAACACTGTTTTCTATGCTGATAGCCTTCAATATCCTCAAGCCCAAACCTGCGTCCCAAAGTCCCACTGACTGAAGGAGACCTTCTATGTGAATGAAGGACACAGGACAGGATTCTGCAAGGTGATTTTGCAAGATGCCAAGTCTCCCTGTGCAAAGTACTTAGCTTTCCAGGTCCTGCTGATAGTAAATGTGGACAGTCACCACCCTTGCAGTAAGCCCTCAGCACAAGAAAACATCAGTTCTTTAATTCATACTTTGGTGATTCACAGCCATGGTTTTTGTTTGACACTTTGAGTATCTCTCGTGTCATAGTGGTACATTCTGCTTTTTCAAAAGTGGTTTTCAAAATGAACAGGCTTTTCAGTGATGAAACATGATCAAGTTAATGTACTAATAGATTTCATTTTAAAAGTACATGCTAAATTTAAAAATTGTCTCTTACTACTTCATATGCATTTATAAACCATCACTAATAGTTCTATTGATCAACAACATAAATAGCTCTAGCAGAAGCTTTTCTTTGATGTAGATAAACATAAACAGTATTGAAAAAATAACACACAAGTGATTGTCCTGTACCCTTACCTTGAGGCTATATTATGATCACAATAAGACATATCTAGGCATGTGTCATACTGGATAATACTATTTCTTGGGTGTTTGAGGGCACACGACCTTACCTTGGACTTCACAACAGCTGAGACATGCCCTTTAAAAGCATGGTCCTGGCATTACTCGAAAAAAGCCCTACTAAACTGTATATAATTTTTAACCTATATATGAGATATTTTTTTTAAAAATTGCTTCACATTAAATACTCAGATCATTTTATTTCTGTTATTCATGTGCAAAGCTAAAAATAAACATTGGAAATATTTTTCTCTTTTATGGAAGAGCTGATAAAACTATTCATTTGAAATGAACTTTTGGATGAACGCAGCCATATTTTTTGGGCTCAGATCTCTTATTCCCAGTTCGGAACCCCGCATCAGATCAGGGCAGTATAATCAATCCTCAGAGGGAAAGTGCTCTTTACTTCAAAATATTCACCAAGAATAGCTTAGGCAAACACTTTCCAGCCTAAAAGTCATTCACAAGATGTTCATTTGGGCTTTTCATTTCATTACTCTTGATGTGTCACTGGTCACCTATCACACTTGGTCTGTTTCCCAATAGGTTCATTGAAATTATTTAAACAGGAGACTAAATGAACAATGAAAGCGCCCGAGAAATATTCCTGTCTGTGTCTGCATGCTTTTGTTTTGTACAGGTATTCATCCAAAGCCTGATTCTGCCTCTGTTCCATATGATAAGAGCAGGATTTGATCCATAAAGGAAATGCATTCACCTAATACTTGTTCAAAGAAAAATCCTGCTTGCTTTAATGTTCACTTATATGGTCACAAACATGATCAAAACAAGAGCCATCTGAACCCCCTAGAGCTGCTTTGTAAATAGGGTTGCAGTATGAACCCAGGAACATAACCAGTTTTGTCACTATAGGTTAATTTCAACTTTCAAACATTATGGAAAATCATCAATTGCCTTTCTTCCCCTCCCCTGATTTAACTTCAGATCACTTCCCCTGGCAAGTGGCTTTTGATACTCAAGTAAGATCATATTGTTTGATCCAAAAGCAAATTTCTTTTTGCTGTTGTTTCCAGACTTCATTCATTGAAGAAGGTCCTATCTGCAGCCAATATGTTCATGGTAACTGTTTGTTCCCGAAATAAACATCTAGCAAGATTCTTAGTATTTGAGAGAGGCATTGGTTTCATTACATAATCCTCCATACATGGGAAAAACGATACAAAGATCTCGGCCCTGCTTTCCTTGGGCACCTAACAGTTCAACAGAAATTCTTTTACATTAATGAGCATGCAAAGTATGGGATTTTGGACCCTCTGTGCTGCAATTATTATACTTCTAGATGGATTATTTTGTTTCCTGGGAAAGGGTATACTATTATATCAGTATTCTTAAGTTGGGGATTTATTCTACTGGATTTACCATAGCCACAGAAATAAGTCAAATGAAGTATTTTTTTCCTCTGCTAATAAAGTGTTATCAATGAACACTTACAAGTCAGAGGAATGAATGCTTAATTTTTACTCCGATCTGAAGATCTGAACTGTCCTAAAGCTTGAAACATTAGGCTGGGAGGTTTAGTCTTGATATTTCTTTCTGAATAAAATACTAAATAAAACCATTGCTATTCCAATAAAACATGCTAAATGATGTTGATGTGAACTGAGGGACAGAGAGAAAATGCTCAGAAAGAGTTCATGGACCTCATTCTCTTTTCTTCACTTAAGCAGGAGAAACTCTGGTGAAGTCAATGGAGTTATGGTGGTATAAAACTGTAGTAAGGTGAGAACTGCACAACTTGTGTTTAACTAGATGCTATTACTTTAAAAACAGAGTTTACTTCACTAAACAATCTGCAAATAAACAGAAAACAAAGGGCAAATGAGACATATTACAAGTAAGCATGCATGCAAAAAAGGTAAGTGCAAATTAGATTTGAATATTCATGAGTCACAAATCATTGACAGTTTGAAATAATGCAAAACAGCTTTATAAATGAGGTTAAGGCAAGGGACATCAAAGAAAGGCATTGCTAAATCAATAGCAATTTGATTGTGCATATACTTGTAAATTGTGGTTACAGTTTTTGTGACATAGGAGAAAAAAAACGCACATGTAGTGAAGAAGGGACACATAAATACTCTTTTTGAATGTGTTATATTTTTGCAATTCAGCATGTAGTTGGAGACCTGCCATGTGTAAAGTGACCAGATATAATTTTTAAATTTTTTCCCCCAAGAGAGTTATAGTTTCCTTTGAGTATCCAATCTCCTGTCTTGTGTTGCTTAGTACGACAAAAAATTCAGTTGTCAACAATACCTGAACAGCAATACAGTAAAATATAATAATTACTTACTTCACTTGACTTCAGTAGAAGGATCACCTGCTAATCAAAGTACTGTCATAAAATCACAGCCAGTGGAGGTTATCTACTTGTTTCAGAGAATTTAGTTCTCAGAAGAGGGAATCAGATGAGTTGCAAGTCTTGGAGCAAATTGCTGGAGCACAGGGATTTAAAAGAATGATAGCTTGAAGGATGGTCAGCCTGACCATTTAAATCAGAGCTTCTTCATTTTTCTGGCTGTAAGCATCAATAAAGTATTGCATCTCCTGTCTTATTGGTGAGTTCTGCGGATATTTGAAATTGAATGGTTTAAAATGCTGATGAGAACACAGAAACAAAAAGCAAAACTGCCATAAGTAATCTGCCCATTTAAAATTACTCCAGTGTGGTTTTTTTTCTTAAAGGTTTCTATTTTGATTACTTAATGCTCACTCTAATATAGTAATATACTCTAATATACTCCCTTTCTTCAGTATCTTTCACATCCAGTGTGATGTCCTTACTCTCTGGCATGACAGATGAACCTTCACTGGGTCAAGTGAAGCCAAATATACACATTTACCAATACCGACAGCAAAACCAAGCAGGGATATCAATTTGGAAATGCTATAGGGTACTCTGGTTCTTTAAGAAGAAGCACATGACTTCTTGCAGTGCTGCCTTTAAAAGCCTCCACTCACATGAATGAAGCTGGCAATTAACTCGTGTCAAAACATTGTAGAAGGAGAAACCCAGATGTCGAATAACTTAGGAAAGGGATAACCTCATGTCCTCCCCAATCCCCTAGATGAGCTTGTCAGAAGCTGATGTGTCTCTCATGCCATCACAATATCGATAGATACCTGTATGTGCCATGTTTAAATTCAGAGAGCTTTCTGCAATAAATTCTTTAAATCTCTGTATTCCTCAGCATGAATAAACAATAGATAAGTTAGAAATAGCCACTCAGGAATGTAAAAGGCCAGATTACCGTTTCAGGGACATTCCCTCCAACCTTCAGAATCTGTGAAGGGAGAGATGAATCTCCCTTTAGGAAGAGCAAAAGGGAAAGTTATCTCGTGGGCATAGCAGAGAGCTTGAAATCAACAGTCTTAGATTTCCTTTTTGCTCTCTCACTGGCTGGCCAGGTTTATCAGAGGTGAATTATACGCCTCCCTCCATATCTATAAAATGAAGCTGACAATACATAGCTTTGTCATGCCGTGACATGGAAGAACGTGAGATCCTCTGATGAAGAGGTGTAGTATACGCCCAGTATATTAACTTTGTAATCCCTGTTCAAGAGTATCTCTAGATTCAAATCTCTACCTTCAGATTACATAATCCTTTGGTTTTTGTTTACCTGTTCATAACCTCTTGCACCTTCAATGAAGTACACCACCTTCATTTAAATGAGAAATTATCATCTCTTTACATTAGAAATTATCATCAAAACAGTAAATGTGTCTGTAAGCAAAGGAAATAAACACCAAAACTCTTCTATGCTTTTTAGACTTACATTGCACCTATCACCATGGAATATGAATTCTGCTCAAAAGAAATGTGGTTTTCCTGGATGTGCTCAGCTCCGAGTAGCTATTGCATTACTTAGGAAAATAGGTCAACGGCATTACAGACCATTCTTCAGTTGAGCAGAAGAATACCAAGAGCCTTTGTCAGGTGAAAGTTTCAAAGGGTTGGGTTATTTTTATTTTCTGTCAAATTCCTTTTTCTTGAAAAAAAGAGAAAAAAAAGAGCAAAAATTAATGCAGCCAAAGATCATGAGTGTCTACAGGACCCAGAAACCTGAATAATTTTATCATGATTTTTATTTATTCGAATAAAGTTTATACTTTATTCCCAGATTTCTTTCTCTTCTCTGTTCTTTGTGGAGTTTTCTATATCTTTCCAACAAACTGCCTCTACTGGTCCTTTGTAATCCCTTCTTTAAGTCTATTGATACTGATTTCTGGCCTATGACTGGGGATATAAACTTTTACAGACCTACTATGTTTATGTGACCTGAAGCAGGCAATGCAGGGCAGCTGGTATTAGACCACCTGAACCCCACATCTCTGTTATGAATCACCAAATTGAATAAAGAGAGACCTGGCTCCCTGTATGTGATCTAGAGTTATACCAAGGATGCCTCTGCCCAGGTTCTTTTTGATGAGAAAGATCCCATGCCTGCATTTTATTCTGCATGATCACCTTTGCCCATCTATTTCCCACCTCCTTTCCTCCCCTTGTGCCAGACAAAAAGGAACAGCAGGTAGCTCTCACTAGGACCAAATCTGCAGTAGCTGGTTTTTGAGTTTCCCATGCAGTATGTCACCTTCAGCTGCATTTTGGGGAAAAAGTATATTTCTATTGTATTTCTAGTCATTTACTCCTTCCATTTGCAGTGTACACCAGGTTTCTTTGGGGATGAGGGACAAAGCTTTAACGATCTCCACTACTCTCCCATGATAGGTTCCTCAAACTCTTTCCTGACCAGGACGTGGTTTATCCACATTTGAACTCTTCAAGTGTCTCATGGGAGAGAGCAAAGGTATAGTAGTGGGGCTCAAGTCCACGTCTGTGGTTCTTGCCTACTTGGGCAGGCATTCCTTCTGAAAACTCTCAAAATTGTGTTTGTGTGTGGTTGCCTGGGGGAGACAGGGGAATGAGCTGGGAATAAGATGAGAAGACAGCATAGCTACTTTTTATCCCCCTCTAAACTAACCTGTGCTGGGATTTTTCTGTGGGTCGTTGATCAGAGTCCAGGAAGGAAAAAGGAGAAGACCAAAGTCCAAAACTGGGTCTTCTAGTCACCTCATCCATGCAATAGAGAGTGGAATGGAAATGAATACAGCAGTCCTAACAGTCTTGTACCTGATGAAAGGAAGGACTGCTAAGGCGAGCAGAGGAGGGATGGCTCCAAATAGGAGACATCAAACACTGTGATCAGTCAGCGAGTGAATCACTAGCGCCTAAATCCTATAATGTAGAGTCTTGGCTGACATGTCAGTTGGAGACAAGGAAAATGATGTAAGCTATAAAATGTGAACCTTTGCAGGTAATTCACCATCAGCAGTGACCTTGAGATCATGGAGGCACAGTATACCCCTGAGGCACCGAGGGCCCAAAGATGGGTTTTTTGCACGTACATAAGTCCATAGTGATTCGACTGAAGACAGTGTTGTTACACTATCATTATAGTAAAAGAAATAGATTAAAAATTAATAGAAATCATATAGGAAGTTCCTAGAACATCGTTTACATTTCTAATCAACTGTAACGCGAGACAGCTTCCCTTAAATACGCAATATATGCACAAGTTCTCCTTTGTTGATACAAGAAACCAGCTCTGGTGTTGGGGTATAAAATTTTTCCCTACTAAATTTCATCCAAAATGCTAATACTTCTGAAATAAAAATAATTACATAATACATTTTCTCTTTAGAGTAAATCTGGTAATTGCCAAATCCTAGTTGTCAATACAGTATTAGATCAAGTGTGACCCAGACTTCACATGTGTCAACAAGTAAATTTGTCTCCTTCTGTTATTTCAAATTACAGGAGATAGAGACATAATCCTCACTGATCAATTGGAAACAAAAATGCTTTACCTTTTGTTATTTCAATGCCATCTGTTAAAATAAACCAAATGCCAAACTTACTACATACACAGGGCACTGAAATGGCTTTTTAATTTGGCTTGCATATTTCAAGGAAAGCAATGCATTTCTATATACGCTGACTTCTTTACATGAATTATTATGTACTGCAAGTGACATCTACTGGAGAAAGCAGAGCTAAATGCTTACTTTACAAACTTTTTTTTGCTATTAAAAGGGCCTCCCTCCAGGAAATACAGCTGTTATTTAATAGAAACCTTGCATCTGTGCCCATCAAAATGCAGTTATATAAGTGCTTTCAGGATAGTTAAACCAAAACTGTAAGACTGTCCTTTTCATAATACAGAAGGTAAAGAAGGCTTTTCCTTTTTTCTTTTTCTTTTTTCTTTATAGAGAAGCTGTTAATACCACAAATTTTCCGAGTTTACAATAAAAGACTTTTTGAAAGTAACAACTGTTTGATCACAGTGCGTAGTCATCCTTGGTGCTATAAAATTACTCAGGACGTATTATAAAAATATTCACTCAAAGAAATGTGGCTACAGGTTCAAGTTTCAAGCTTGCATGTTAAAAGATGTTATACTTAAACAGAAATTTACTTGAAGACCTAATGCAGAACCATACTATTGTCAATAGTATTGACAATATTACCCATCAAGTCTGACAGCCTGTGCATTTTTAACATTACTTACTGGTTGAAGTTATCTACTGGGACACAAATTCATAAATACCTGCACTATGTTATGTTAAAACACTTGCAATCTGTACCTATCAAATGTTGCATGAGTTTGGTGCCTAAAAGCAGCACGTTTCAAAAAAACCCCTCTTCTTTCAGTGAAATATGATAAAAATCCCAGGAACACTGGGAGCGATGCAGAAAGCTGTGAACTCAGAGGCTCAGTACCACTCAGAGCTCCCGAGAGTGTCATTACTTCTTAATATGGGCTCTTGAATTCTTGCTTGAAAGCCAGTTCAAGTCCTTGGATAGATGAAGCACCAAACAATCCAAACTGTTCTTGCTTGAGTCCAACACAATGAAGCCTAAACAACAACTCCAATTACTTTTAAAACTGTGTTGGCAAATCACTTCTAAAACCACTGACAATTTGGGAGAAATTTCCCTAGTGTAGACCAAACCCTAGGGTTTAAATGTGTATTCCCCACCAAGCGTGGGAAAGAGTTTCTGAGCCAGATAAATCAGTTCAGAAAGTAAATCAATAGCTAGCAGCCATTTAAGGATTTGTTTATCTAATGCTGATCTTAATTTAGTTGCAATTTCCTCCATCAAATATATTTCCCTTTTATTTTATAAGGAAAATTTGATTTTGAAGGTTAGACTTTTACGCAGTGAAAAGGGACACCCTTTTATGCAGCAAATAAAAGAAGATACATTTGTCTGTTTGGAACAAGTGCAGGAAGAGAGATACGAATAATTGTTGAAATGAGATTAAGTGGATAATCTGTATGTAATATGTCTGGGCCTGATTGTCCCCTCTAGCAGTAAAAACCCTAGGGAAAAGGCTAAAGGGATGGTATTTCCCAAAGGATTTCCACATAGAAATGGCTCCTGAATTGTTCCAGTGCAGGTGAGTCTTACCCTTTCTCTACTCTGTGGCAGAATAGACTGTGGAAATTACTCTCAGACCTGCTGGATTCCAGAGTCCAAAACCATCTGTGTGGAGATAGATCTTATGTGTTCACCCGTGCTCTAGGTTCTTGGCACCTCACTCCATCCTTTGGCAATGCTGCTACATCCATACTTATTTCTAAAGCTTCCCTAGCCAGTGGCTATCTTCTGGGATTCACATTTTCCACAATAGCTATGGGTGGATGAGAAGAAGCTATGTCTCACATTTTGTCCCTTCCAATGGCTTGCTCTCTACCCTTTCTCTTTAGGAGCCATCAGATTTCCAGAGTGCTCATATGAATATGTAGACCCTTTCACCTTTAGTCTTGGAACTATAACAAGAGTTTTCGATTTTTGGATACAGAACTGGGGAGGTTATGACAACACCCAAAATCATATTGATTTTAAAGCATGAATATAGCCTGTTAGAACTGGTGTTCTCTGGACAGGTAGTATGCAAAACTGTCATGCAATGGGTTTAGTCAACTAAACTGGACCTCAGGCTTTGGCTTAGGTGTGTAATTCATAGTTCACAATATCCTGTCTCGTCTAAGTTCTCATTAGTGGAAATTGCCAGAAATTAATTCCTGTTATCTGCATGGTTTGAGATATGTCCTTCACAGCAGGGGCTGAGCTCTTCAAATAGGTTTCAATTTCTGACCTAAACTAAGCTTTTCAAATGTTAAAATTAAATTTCACTATCATCTTCTAAGCAGTGCTTGCCAAATGTCTTAGAAATGTCTAAAATAGACATACATTTTTAGAATTTGAAAGGGGTACATATTCTAAAAAGTCAGCCCTACACAATAATCTAGCTTTTTGCTGTAATAAGGCTTCAATCATTTTTGTTCAGCAATTTAATTTTTCATATTTTCTCTAACAATTGCTAAATATAGCCATTGCAGAAGTGAGAATGTAAATTGCCCATTGGGAATTAGCTCTGATCATA
This sequence comes from Ciconia boyciana, assembly GCF_034638445.1. Taxonomy (NCBI): domain Eukaryota; kingdom Metazoa; phylum Chordata; class Aves; order Ciconiiformes; family Ciconiidae; genus Ciconia; species Ciconia boyciana. Next base: position 37,271,228 of record NC_132939.1, on the reverse strand, counting down.
CTCTGCTTTCACATTTTGGTGCATTTATACTGGTGTAAGTGAAGTGTATAGTGGTCAAAAAAAGGGTAAGTAGGCAGTAAGAGGTGAAGCAGTACTACATATCCCATTTTGGCATTGAGTACCTATGCAGCATGATTGTAGTGTACATGCTGGCCATCAGAAAGGAGAATGTGTCCAGAAAAGCAACTAGTTGAAGGATGAATCACAAAAACACCCCCCTCATGGTGACAATGAAGAAATAATTTTTACAGATGAACAAAAATATTCTGTACACTCGCTCACACATATTGTTTGACCACAGATAACAAGCCAAAGCCTCCTGGCTACACATTATCATAAGGGACTATATGGCACTTGATTATGTGTGTCTTGACTTCTGGTGTGAGGAACATGAGTGCTATTTCCTGTGGTTTTGCATGAGACATCTGGGAGCAAGATTACATCTTTCATAAGCTGCCAACCTGATTTCACAGAGTCTTGAAAAACGTGTCCTCTGGGGAGGAGTATCCACAACCAGGTTGATGTTCTGGATTGCTCTTTGCTTTCTGACCTTTAGATTAGCAGAGCTATGTTAGCAGGTATTTGTAAGAGTATATATGTCCATCCATCTGCCTAGTGTCTCTGCTTCTAAGGTGGCTGCTGTGCATCATTTACTCTACCTGAGGGGTACAATATCTTTTCTGTCTGATGTGGCCTACCTTTCAAAGGGTTTAGGATAAAAAAAAATAATCTGAATTGTGATGTGGTAGATGAAAAGATGCTTGTCTAGGCAGAGCACAGCTGTTTAGAAAACTCCTGAATATCCATTTTGAAAATCCAACACCGAGAGAAACTCATCGCTGAAATGCAACATCTGGAGAAGCTGCATTGCCATATAACAGCTAAATCTGCAGTTTACTTCAGATTCATCTTCTTGTGTTGGTGAGATCAATGATGTGACCAAAGATTATAACCTAGTTTCCAGTCAGCTTTAACCTTCCAAGATGTGGCATTTGGGTAAGTATTTAAAGTTCATCTGTTTATCCAGAAGCTTTTTAGAAAAAGTCCTGAAACCCTTTAATCTGCACCTTTGGATTGAAAATTTCCCAAGCGCATGCTTCCTCTTGGATCTTCTGACATTTCCATTTCTAGTTCCAGCCAAAAGTGCTGTAAACACAGCCTTTCTCATGACGTTCAGCACTCTCATACTCCTAACAAGGGAGAGATCATATTCTTGGTGAAAAGGGGATGCAACCTTATCTTTAAATATATCTCTGTTTCTTCTAGTTGCTTATAAAAAACTCTGAAAAGGAGTCTAAGACAAAATAGGATCCTAGTGGATCCAATGTAAGAGTGGTCAAATGAGCACGCAGGTCCTTTAGATACTCTTGCAGGGAAACTCTTCAATCTCTGCCACAGAGAAATGTCAATATCTTACAATGCACAATATCAAAAGAGTCTATAGCAAGCAGATGACTGATATACCCTCGGACAGTACAACTTTTTTGTTATCATAAAAAAGATAAAATACTGAGATGAAAAAAAGTATACAAATAACATTTCCATATGCTTTAATTTAGTTGTATAAATAACCACATTTAAAAAAAAAAAAGCTTTTAGATACATAATTTCTTAACCAGTTTTCAGGAACTAATACACCAAACATTTCTTTGAGATATGTGTGTCTGATGATAGACTGTGAAATCAACAGTCCTGAATCTCTCCTCTTATATTGTGTATTATTACTGCACATTATTAATGAGGCAGGATGGAACTTGCTTATATAGAAGGACCTGAGGTTCCAGCCTATAAGCAAAGTTGCTTACACATTGCTTCATACTGTTGGCAAGATGGTGCCACAGTACAGAGACTCAGAAATTCCAGATACAATTTAAAATTAATTAAAACACACATTTCATCAACAATGACAAATTTACATTACTTTCAGAGTTCTAACATGACAAAACCAGGTACTTGTCAAAAATTCTTCATGCTGCAAGGAGGCCTGTTGCTGGAAGCCCCACATCATGTTGTGTAGAGAGAAAAAAAGTGTATCAAATACGAGGAGATTTCATAGACTCAGAGTACGATCAAGTGGTTAAGCTGCAGACCCTGAAAAGTTGTTTATATTTGTTGCTACGCCAGAAATTCCATAAGTAGCATTAAGATCATATTTTTACAGGTGACCGCTGTGTTCATCATTAGTTGAGTGCCCCTGCTGCAGTATTTTTGTCCTGCCTTTTGGAATAGCCTTCATGACTGCCAGTGAATATACTGGAAGCTGTGAGTATGGCTACCCCTCTCCTTTTGGGCAGAAACAAATACAAGCTGAGAGCCAGGAGCTCTGGGCCTGCCACTGATCTGCTTTGTGACCCAAAACTGGCCATGCTCCTTTCCTGTCTCAGTTCTCTCATGTGTGGAAAGGGAATGATAATATTTTTCTCATAAGATGCCATCAAAATAATTAATGAGTCACTATGGAAAAACTCATGAAGAAATGAATAAGTTGTGTATTTTATATAGGGTTTGGACGGCAGGATTGTAAATTAGGCTGGGACCTACACATGGAGTGAAAAAGATAAAAGGAAATATAGAACAGGAGCCTCATTCCAGCCAATAGACAAAATGTGGCAATAGTTTTGTGAAAAAAATTGTGTATGCCCATGCAATTAAAAGGTGTGACATAATGCATGAAAATGAGACAACACAATGTTGCATTGGCAAGTTTCCTTCTTGCATTTCCTATCTTGCAAGGCACTTTCAAGTATTTGACTCTGCATGTCATTTTTTATTTCAGTTTATCAAGAACTAGACAACTATAACAGGTCGAGAAAACTTGGAGCCAGAAATCAAATATGAACATGCCTATGCATTCCTGTAATAAACCAGCCCAAGACATCTTTATGGTCAGATCCTCAATTGCTGTGAAAGGGTAAAACTCTACTGAAGTCAATGGAGCTGCATTCAATTTAACCTGGCTCAGGACGCGGCCCCTAATCCTTTAACAAGATTTTAATGTTAGCCATGTGATTTCTATCTTAAAATCCCTGCAGGCAAGGCTTGGATTGAGCAGGGTATGCTGGGGAAGAAACCTGGAGAATTTGTCTTACTTTTTTTTATTTTTATCTGAGACTGCCATCCTGTTCTCCAGAAACTCAATATTCATTTGAAGATAAAAAATTGTACTGTTGCAGAAAACCCCTTGAAGCTGTGAAATGGAAGCTGACTGGTTCTGAGATGCATTCTTGCATCTGAAGAAGCTCTGGAACATTTCCTTTGTGCGGAACAATTCATTAACTGAGCCACCTTTTCACAAAAACATCAAGGTTCTGAAACCATCAGTCTTGGACTTGGAGGTTTCAGACACTTGCCTGTTGTGCTTTGTCAGGGATGTATCTGAACACCACTGCAAAAATGCCAAACCTGATAAACCCAACAGTGCCTGCCAGCCCTTCTGTTTTTCCAGGTCAAGCCCTATCAGCTTGAATTGGAAAAACATTAACAAAGCAAAAGCATACCCCCCTTCTTCCCAGCCCTGCAAATATAAAAAAGAATTTGAAAATTAGAAAATTAAAAGAAGCGCAGCAAAACACAAAATACTTTGAGTCTGGAACAAGTGGAAAAGATCAGGTAGGTAGAATAGTCCAATGCCCTACATGGAAAGCTTGTCTTCTGTAAATGCCCTCAAGGTTTTATCGAATCTCCTTTGAAGCACTTGTAGACACGATGCATTAACCACCTTTAGGGTAAATTTTCCCTTCATCTCATTGTCCTTGTGACTTACATTTTGTTTTTAATTTTTATATACACATTTCTTTCCCCTTTCAAGTTATTGTTCCTTAACATGCCATTTCCAACCTCAGTTAATTATCTCTCCCTCCTTTTGGACTATTGCCATTTAAATGTTTAAAGACTGTTATCATAGCTTCTTTTCCTTAAGCTCTAACCATAAAGTACCCTTAGCCTCTCACAAAATAGATCACACCTTGTAATACTTGTTTCTGTCATCATTTCCTGGATTCTCTCTAAGACACTTGCTGTGCATACTGAACATAATAGCAGATGAATTTATTTGCAGAAAGGTAACGTAACAAAAAAAATAAATTGAAGGCTATTCTGTATAAACTGACTTCTCCAAATAGCAGAGAATTTGGCTAATGATAAGAAATAGAACCCTGCGTCAACCACTAGCAATAAGCAAATCAAAATCTTAATTCATATCTGTTTTCATTAATAGATCTGCTACTTGTGCAACGTCATTAAATTGAAACCTCATGTCCAATATGTTCTTATCTCTCAGCCCAAATCTTTTCCACATTACTGTTCTTCCCGTAGAATGTTCCTTTGATTTTGTGCCAGATAGTATTTTCCTCCACGTGTATTATTTTACATTTATCCACATTAAATCATATTCATTTTAATGCTTTCTAAGCTCCTCTGATGTTTGCTATTTCCAGTCCTTCCTATTTTGGTATCATCTCTAAATATATTCATTGTACAATTTCCTTTCTCTTTAAGATCAATAGGGTAAAATCATTACTTTAATGGCCTGATTTTCAAAGATGCTGAGCACCTGTCTCTCCCGCAGGCTCCATTTGTATCTGTGTACAGAACTGAGCAAATAAAATGACTTTTTGGTTTGATGCTGAAAAAAAAAGGAAAAAACATACCTTCTAAGTCAACCCAAAGCTAAATTATTTTTTCTTTTCTTTCTGAATTGCAAAATGGAAAACATTCATTTTGGATTGACCAAAAGGTTCTTTTAACCTGAGGAAAACCATTTTGTTTCATTTTTCTTTAAAGAAAGGTTATTGCCCTCAAAAATGAAAAATAGATGCATTTTGAAGTGAAATAAAATTTTAAATTTTCTTTAGAAAATGGTTAAAAAGAATAACTTTTTTCATTTTGGCACTTAAGCAGGTGTCATGAATTTGACATGAATTTTCAAATTGTTTTATTTCATTTAATCTGATCAGTGCAAGGGATGATACAATCTGATCCGGGAAAACTAAGTGTTAAAACAATCAGTTCCTGAACTGATAGCTAAAAAATTAACTGTAGGAGGCTCCACTTCCAGCTGCTCTTCCAGGAGCTATGTCACATGTGCATGGCTCAGCTGGAAGCTTCTCTCCTCCCAAGCTGGGCCCCCAAATCCCTGCTTTGGCCAAGTTTCTGTTCCCAATTCTTGCCTCACCCTGACCTGAAAATGCTTTTTTTTTTTAAAGTGAAAAAATAGGATTGAAACAATTCTGATAAGCTCTATTTGCTGTGGAAAATTTGGACTCTACTCCACTACTACTACAGTTGCTATACAGAATTTTCCCATTGCAGCACTGGTCCCAGAGACACTGTACCTCAGGGCAGGCAGAATTTGCTGCACCCAGTAGATCATCTGTCTAATAGCTGGTGTAGGGGGAAGGTTTCTGGAACTGGCATCTTTTGATCCAATATTCAGCAGCATGAGAATCCCATGGCCCTTTTGAACTGGAAGTAAAGGATTGAGGTTTTTACCTGAATGCAGCTCATAGACACCAAAAATGGGTTGAAAAGTGTAATTTTCTCCTGTCTTTATTTATGTAGGTGCTCTTGTTAATTGCCAGAAGCTAATCAATTAAGTACAGACCTAAATGTTGATCTGTAGAGCATACTATTTTCTATCTTATTCCAAACTCATGAAGCAGAGAAATACTAAAACCAGCTCTTAATTTAGCAGAGAGAGAATAGTCGAGACTCCCTGGTAGAAAAATCTAACCTCTCTTTAACATACAGGTGAAAGCTGTATCACATTTGATAGGTCATTTGTGTAAAGATATTTTGGACAATGGTTACATGGTAGAATATTCAGCTTAAGCACTATCCCAGCACTCTCCTACCTACAATTAAAACATTATGCCCTTAACTTCCATGACAAGATGGGTTTTCAAAGACCTCTCATGGGAATCAAAACAGTAATTACCCGTTCATCAGGCTCGAGAAGTATGAGCTCTCATTTTTATATAGAGCTCATTAAAAGAGATTTGGAAGATAAATGCAAATATATGAAGAGGTGGGAAGAATCCCTAGGTAGAGAGATTTCATTCAAACAGTGGTCTGTAATTTGGCACAGAGCAACTACTTCTTCCATAAGTATTACTAAAAGAAAGTCATGATAAAATGTTAGTTACAGTTGTCTCTTCTTCATGCAGTGTGAAAATACATACAGAGTTTTCTGAGTCTGGTTGAATAGGATGAAGAGAGGAGAAAGAGATTTTTTTCTCTTTGCTAAGAATATAACCCAACCAATGACCCAGTATCAGCACTGAATTCTGAAGTTACAGAACTGTTGGAGTTAGGATGTCTCATCAAACCTCTGTTAAATTTGGGGAACATTCAGTGAGAGAATATCTGTCAAACTAAATATTTTGAGTCCATTCCATTGACTAGATCTTCTGGTCTCTTTGGTTGTGACACATGACTATCGGAGGATGGTAGTGCAGGTAGCCACAAGTGTCAGATACCAGGGTTGATCTGCATTGATGCAGACACCTTGGCCCCTCGTTTAGCAGATATATTGCCCATTCCCTGATGCTGGTACAGGATTATACTTGCTCGTATATTTTGTAGTGTTCTGTTCAGAGTGGTTTTAAATTTTCTTGTGCACTGGGGCTGCCTTTTTCTCTGCCTTTAGAAGATATTTTTACTTCTACTAATAGGTCTTGCTGTTGAGAAGTTAGTACCTTGTAAATAATAATAATATGAAGCCTTAAATATGAAGAAAATTTAATTTCTGAAATTATAACTGGATTTCAAAATCCAAACAGATCAATATTTGGCCATTAGCTCTCTCTCATATAATCCTAAATGATTATCCTCAGTCCTTATATGAGGTTATTCATATAGAAGAACTATTCCTACTGAAGTCAATGGCAAAATTCGTTTTGATTTAATAGAAAATTTTGCAGATTTTAGGGCCATAAAACATGACAATTAAAAAAAGTGCCACCTAACTTTTGTTCTATGCTCGTAATTCCTGTTTAAGATACAGTGCATTTGAGAAAGACACCCAGTTTTGTTTTGAAGATTGCAAGTAATAAGAATTCACCATCTCCTGATAACTGGTTCCACAGTTTAATTAATGTAGCTTTTAAAATATATTTCTAATATAAGTTTATATAACATCAGCTTCAAACTATTCATGCCATGCCTTTTTGTGTTGGGCTAAAAACCTTTCTATTATTAGGAATATCTTCTTCATGCTGTTCCTTATAGTCTGTAATCTAGTAATCTGTTATATTTTATCTTCACTAAGCAAACAGATTGATTTTTATTCTGACTACAACAGATGCAGGTATATTTAACAATCAGACCTGTAATACCATCACAAAACAAGACGAAGACTGATTGTTTTCCACACAACCACATTCCTCTACATTATGCTATCACCTTCAATTCTTCACTGGTTACATCACATTATTACCATTACTTAATTCAGCATTCATGTCAGCAGTATAGGCTAAAGCCATGTAGACTTTTCTTTTTAAGATGTTGGCACAATATTAACTTTTTCAAGATTTGTTAAAAGTCAACAGTAGTGTTTCATGGAGTTTCTTAGCCAATGTTTTTTTGGCATAAACTCATCCAGTCCTACAGATCTAAAAATATTTAATAGCTGCTATTTACCGTCCTCCCTACTTGTTACCAATGGAAAGTATTTTCTCTTTTATATAAAATATGAATGTATCATCTTTCCAGACCATACATATTTGTTGAATACTTCTTCCTCTTCTGCAGACTGATAATTTTACATTCATTGCGTAGTAGACTTCTGTCATTGCTAGGTACTATTTTTTCTGATATATTACAAAAACAACAACAATATTTTTATGAACACTATGGGGCATAGAGTTTTTAGATATTTCAGTTATTTGCATTCTACTGTTGTTGATTTTTATTCACTCTAATCTATGCCTCATTTTTCCCCTTTATTTATTTATTTCAAAATCTTTTCACTCCTGATCGGGACAGTTTTCAGCTTTGAAACAAAGCTTCTGTTTTGTTCTATGGCTAAACATTTTTTTTTCTTTCTTTTTTTCCCCTTTTTTTCTTTTCTGGTAATCTATAAGGTATTTTTAAACAGTCCCCAGTTATCAATTGCATCTATCTTTTAAATGCTCTGTTCCTCTCAAATCTGTTCAAAGCTGGTTTTGGCTGTATATATGTGTATATCTCCTGCACCAGGGGTCAGCCACCCTCAGTGTGAGTGATAGATGGAGAGGTTTTGAATGTCACTTAGCAGGGCTGGTCCAGTGCCATGAGCGATGAGCCATGAGATCTTGAGAAAGGTAATGTTTCCCAGTTCTTAGTTCCTACTGAGTTCTGAAATCAGCAAGAGCTGGGAGCCCCTAACTCAAACAGAGACAAGACAAGATGGAAAGAAAAATACAGTCTGATATATCACTCCTGAAAGGCTGCTGGCTGTTTTACTACCGGATGGGACTGTAGTTTGTTTGCACATAAAAATGAAGTTATACTGTGCCCACTACTACCTTGATAACTATCAGCAAATCATTCATTATCCGTAAGAACAGATTTTCTTCTAGAACTTTCTTGAATTTCTTTAAATACTTTTTTAATTAGAAAGTTGTCGAGAGTTTTCAGAGACTCCAAGAATATTTCACTGGGTAGAATTTCCTGCACGTAAGTCCTGATTAGCATCCTCCACAATGCAATTTTTGTACCTAGCCACCTTGGATAGATTTTTAAAGAGCTGTTCATCCTCTTCCTAAATTCAATCTGGTAGCCTGCTGCTGACTCCTGCACCACTACCTCATCTCATGATTTATCATTTAATATGTTGATCAATAAGCATTCCGAGTCCTTTTTTTTCTACTTTGTCAATAATTTTAGAGCAGATAATGCTGTCTTTAGTGTACACTATCCACTGCTTGTCCTTTAGTTTCCTTCTCTTTCCTAACAGGGTATAGCCAGTGATTTTAACATTCCAATGATATGAATCATTCTATTGGATGTGGTACTAATCATATATAATTGCTCTCTATAAATTAGTGTATCTAACACATTTGTTTATTACTCAGACTGGCATTGGCAATTAGGCAACTAAATATTTTTTTTTTTTAAATGTCTCTTGGTGCCTTAATTCTTTACACACATGCTGTTTTGAATGAAAGTTGCATGTTTGAGCGAATACACTATGTTCTAGCCGTGGGCAACATCCCTTTAGATGTTAACGTAAAGCCTTCCCACTGCTTCAACTGGTTTGTCACAACATGGAACACCATGAGTGTGTGTGTCTGTATGCCATCTATTGGACAGGCTTCCATAATTACTCATCTGTTTTCTAGCATGTTATTTTTAGAAGTTGGATTAAATGTTATCATAATAGCATTAAAGAATTTTCATTAATTTAAGAGCTTGGAGTTTTCTTCTCTTTATCAAGAAAAAGTCATGCAGGAGTTGTGAAAGCACTATTATGTTCTGTTGGTCAACACACCCCTTTTTTTTACATCATTTCAATTTCTATACAACCAACTAATGAAGAGCTTGGGGATGGGATGGTGAAAAGGAAAAACAGAAATCTAATACCAAGAGGCAACAATGGACTTGGCTCTTGACAGGTTGAGGGATATGCTCTGAGTTTTAGTATATCACAAGAGCAGCACAAATATGCTGAAACATGCTCAAACATATCTATAGATGAACATACAGAGCTTTTTAGCTTCCAGGCTGCCAGCATTCTCAGTAGTTGGCTCCATCTTAAGACAGCTTTACATTGTTAAAGCTTTCCAAGTTTATAAATATCTTGGAATCCATGATGTCCTGCCAATTTCCTTCATTTTTATTCTAGACATCGGTGGTTTCTGGCATAAAATAGGGTGTATGAACTGAGGGTCTGTCTACACATATGTAGGTATCCATGCTCTACTACCATCTACCCTTATATATACCACAGTAATATGCACTAAGTCTAAGCAGACCAGCTCCCCTGAAAGTGTGGGTGAATTGCATTTGTTTTGCAGCTTGGATGTAATTTGCTAGGAGTACCTGGGCTGATCTAGAAGTAGTTCGTTAGTAAACTTTTGTTTACAGTTACCTGTATCTGGACCTTCTGGACCTTCTACCTCCTTACTCTCTATTTATTTCCTTATTTTCCAGAATCTTACAGCCATGCAGTTTTCTCCCTGCTTCACGTTTAATCTTTCAGTTCTCATGAGCACTGTTCAAGTACAGACATAGCAAATCCCTGCTCTCTTTGCCAAACCAAAGATTACCTTCACACATGCAGTTATATAACCAGAGGAGCATACCAGGATTCTTGTTCATTTCTGGAGGTGATATTCATATGAGTATGATTTAACGTAAAAATATCTACTATTACTAGGTCATGAAAACCAACTGGTGGCATTGACCCATTACTGGACCAAACTGCTTTGCTGAGTGTATATCAAACACTTCCAGCAGCTGTACTACAAAACTGAGGATGCAAATCCAATGTTCAGCAACTTACCTGTGTATTCTGGGGTGTCTGTGTTTGGGGGTACTTGACCACAGTTTTTCAATGCCTGGACGAAGAGCTTGCGACACATGTAACCTGTTCTGTACCCAGAAGCGTGACATGCAGAAAAAAAGACAGGGTAATACTGAAGAGGAATTCCAGGAACAGACTGCATCCATCTCAGTGCAGGCTTGTTCACATCCACATAGGGTCAGTCCCCTCGCCTGGGTTATTTAGAAGATATCTGAGAACCTGTAGTTGAGTGAACTCACATAGGCAGCCATTTGCTACATCTGTAATAATCTAATTTTAAAAGAAGGTGTTTTCCATGTTATAATTATAAAAGATGTTTAAGAGTTGAGCCTGTTCAGCTTCAGGCAGCAGCTATGATATATTTTTAAAGATAACTTATCTCCTCCTTGTCTATCCTAAATGCATGTTACGAAGTGGCCATCAAGCACAGGAAAAAGTTCACATAGACAAATACTGCATATTTTAAAAGGCAATTTTTGCAGTGTTTAATACTCACAGGATGGCAGGTTTAGCATGTAAAGAATACAGAATTTTGTGAATAGCAATAATTTTTGCTCCAGTGCTACCAACTGCTAGCCAGCAGTTTAAAAATCTCCGGAATATAAACTGTGGAGTCTCTGCTGAAGTCCACAGACATTGCAGTCCACTGCTCATCTTCCCTGCCCTGCCACTTCACTGAAATCCTGTGTGGCATTGGTAAAGTCACTTTTGTGTTACTAAATGCTCACTGTGTAGTTCATCACTTTTTCAGAGTTCCTCCTTTTTCTTATTCCAGACAGGATGCTTTTCAAGCATCCAAAGAGGTCCATCTCATTAGCTGGTTTGCAATCTAGAGGTTCACGCCCTTCATTGAAACACTGCCTCATGTCCTGTATTCCTCCTGCACACATGCTGATGCAGGCTTTGTTTCTTCTGGTTTTCATTCTGGACATTCTACTATCATTAAGTCCTTAATATTTTGGCTAATTAAAAAAAAAAGAAATGTAGCCAGCCACGACAGGTTTGTATACTGGGAAGAGTGAGTTTGTTTGGACTTAACTTTCTCTTTACTGCAACACCAGATTTTTTTCCTTAATCTTTTTTTTCTTTTAATTCTCTTTTCTTGAATTGGAAGGTGCATGTTGAATCAGCCATGACGGTGAAGCTCATCAGCGACCGTTCTTTACATTGAAGATGACATGATTGCAAAAGCACCAGGAAAAAAGAAGGACTAGAGGTAGCTCTCTGGGCTGAAGAATTAGGTGGCAGGAAACACAGAAAGGCTGATGAAAGTATTCCACAGACAGATACAAATCCAGGAAAGGGAACTGGGCTGTGTTTGGATGGAAGAACACACTGAGGTCTTACAGCTTTTCATTTGTGATCTGCTTGAGATATTATATCGATCTGTATCAATTTGTCAAAAAATCTTTTCCTTTCCTTTGTAATAATGGCCTTTCAGATGAACTTTCATGCATAAATTAAGAAACTGAGTTTAATTTAATGTGAAAACCACCGAACACACCACTCCCTTAATACAAAGCTCATAAATAGGTAGTATCTGCACTTGGATAAACTAGTATAAAATTGCTTTCCACTGGTCTTCTTCACCAAAGCACTCCTGAAAAATAAAAGCTTGTAATTACTAGAAACTTAAAATGCATACAGCAAAAATAAATTAAAAAAAAAAAGAGCACAGCAGTCAAATATAATTAATTAAGCATCACATATCTTTCCCATCTATTACTCATCATCATCAACCTGTGTTGACAGGATGTGGGCACAGATGGCAGCCAACCTATCCTTTGCTTGCCTTGAGCCTATACCACGGTGGATGCAAGGTTAAGACAGGATACACGTAGGTTACCTATACTGGGCTAGCAAACTCACTGTCCTGGGTCCACCCCATGACTGGTTAGGTGCCATTAACCTCACCTGTACTGCTGTATAGCAGGTCCTAACCACAGAGAAAGCCTTTGTCACTTTGGCATTGAACAGATAATGCTGGTGGCATTGTATTCCCTTATTACTTATACATGCCTTTTTCAGACAATTTTAAGACTTACCCTGTAAGTCCTAAAATGATATAAAAGTATTTCTCTTGTTTCTCTGTCCCATGAGCCAAACCTAAAACTGAGTGAAGTCAATGAGAGCCCTTCATTGACTGGGATAGGTTGTGGTTCATGTGCTAAGAGAAAACTCCTGACATTTTTGAGAGAAAAAAACCAAACCAAAACAAAAAACCCCATTAAAAAATCTTGTTTGGACATTTGTACTATAAAAACAGCGACCTTCATGGGTCTTTATTTGATCTGTAATATTTCAGGCATCTATTAAAAACCACAATTCAATATCATGGTCAATCTAAACCTGCAGGGGCTGGTGAAGTAGATTATATAGGATGCACTTATATTTCAATAATAGCATTTCACTACTTTTTCTGACATATTTTTAGATTATGAACAGGTTCCTCCATTTGGAGTAATGATTTCACTAGTCTTATTCACTAGTTGTAGTTTGGTATCAGCGTAAGTATATTAAACTTGTAATCAGGTGTGTTAGCATTCGCTTTAAAGCTTACATTATATATATATAATATACATACATATATATATGTAGAAGAAGAGTTTCTTATTATTGTCAGGTTGCATTAATGTTCAGCCAGGGATTACTCTGTTTGATGGAGAAGCAAAGAGACTTGGATGTTTAATTCTTCATTAATCTTTTCCTTGCTGTAATGAGCAAAGGTGTAAATATTAACACCTCTGATTTTCAAGCATTAGTTTAAGCTATCATCCATAAATTCACTTTCATAAAGGCAACATACTTCAAAATTGAACTACTTTGCCCTTAGTGAATAATTTGACTTGAATCTTTGATTTTCTCGTATTTTGGTTTCCAATATTTCTGTTTCTGAAATATTTTTAACCATAGCCTTTTTGATTTTGTTGCTCTAATTTATAATATTTGAAATGGCATCTTCCAAATCATTCATAGTTAACGGATTAATTTTTGTTATTGTTTGTTTGCATAGTTTTCTCTTTATAAATTATTTGTTGCAGCCTTGGTATTGTTTTTCTGCTTGTAATTGACAGCTTTATAATACCTAGGGGCATATTTGAGGTCTCTTTCTCTTTTCAAACACTCTTCTCTATCCACAGCTATGGTTGTTTTTCTTTGTTTCTTTGCTGTCTGTGGAAAGCAGATCAGAGGGTGTTACTGAATGTGGTAGAATATTACATTCTGTTGCAACTAGCAGTTTACTTAAGCTATGTAACTAAGTGTCCTGTAAAAGCAAAATGCAATCGCCCTGGCAAATCCAATGTTTTCATAAATCATGAGTAAAACTTTTAAGGTTGTGAAAACCTGAAATATTTGTATCCACTTTTTAATTGTTGATGTGCTGATGTCAAGCCACCATGCAGTGTATTTTTAGTAGCTCTCCCCATGACTAGTTATGTGTAGAAATAAGAAGTAAGGGGTATCACTTCTGGCAGAACTAGAGTGAATTAGAAATTCTTTTTTCAAGACATTTTAAAATATTCACTTTTTTAACCTCCTTTAAATCTACCTCTTGCTATATTTTGCAACTGTAGGGATTTAATGCATGATGCCTACATATGTGTACATAATATTCTCTACCTTTTGTCTTTAATATTCCTTGGGTTTTAATTATTAAAGATAAGTATTTGAATTATAAATATTCTAGTTATACAGGAATAGGCAAAGCAGGCACATACCCTCAGGCAAAATTCTTCCATTATCCATAATCCTTCTGCCTCTTGCCTCCATTTCTCTACCTCCTATCTTTATGTCGTCTCAAAAAACACAGGCATTCTTTTAAACTAACCTTCTCCTCCCCACTTAAACCATAGAAATCCCTTCTCAATATGTATAGGGGCCTTTTCCTTGAAGTGGGATGTCATACTTGTCCTAAATATAATAAAGTGCTATCTTCAAGGCATTTCTGCATCCAAAACACTCCCCAGAAACCTGCCTAGTCCTCCCATCTAACCAGCCTGAATGTCACAAATCATAGCACAGAAGCTGCTTTATAGTGAATCATTAACATTGTCAGGAATGAGTTGGCAAGGCAAAAAAAAAGCTTTCCATTAGAGAACTGAGGGAGAATATACAAATGACAGCATTGTCATTTCTCTTACATTGTTTTATAAAGTGCACAACTGATTAGGAAGAGTTTATTATAGAATATATATGCTGTGTATGCATACATGACAATTTTGTTTTCATCCTGTACTGTTTATAAGTATGTATGGATGTGCTTTAGATTAACTGTCCTACTTTAGGTTTTTGAATTATACGAGTAACAGTTTCATTATGTGCAAAGACTGTCTAGCCTTAACAAATATATTCGGAAACTAAGCGGTACAAAAATGCAAGATATATGTGGAAGTTGTTTTTAATCTACATAAAGATTAATAAAGATATTCTAAACTCCTGTTAGGCAGTATCTGAAAAGGTCCTTTAGGATAATGTTACTTCAGTATATAGACACCGTTGTCTGATTACAACTTGGAGGTATGTAACTCCAGTGTAGATGCTTTCTTGTCAATTTTCCTGTTTGGCACAGCTTGAATGGGATAATATACACTTATAACATGTAATACAATTAGTTCTCTTTTGAGCATCAAATATTGTAAAGAAAGTCATTTTGATCAATACATGTGATGCTTTTTATATAAAAACCTAATATATTTGTGTTGTAAATTAGGGGTTTTTTCCCTTCATATCTTAAAAGACAATTGCATGGAATTATACATGGCTTTGTTGTTCATGGAGATAAAAACGTGTCAAACCATCAGTGGCAAAAAATGTGTGAGGATATACAGTATACACCTAAAAAAAAAGGAAGATTGATTTTCAAAGAACAAGTTAATTTGCTTTGACAACACTGGTAGCTTTCTTTAAATAGTTGTAAATACTAATGAAAAGTATGCAAAGCAGACAGTACTCCTCAAAATTTCACATGCACTTACACAATAATTTTAGTGTGCTTTTCTTTTTCTTAGATGGTCATGAATGCAGTTAGGTCATTCTGATTACACTGGTTTGGTGTAAATCTGGACTATTTAAGCCATTTCAGTTGAGTTTTGGATTTATGTTCATGCCACTGAGCTCAGGATCTGGCTGTATGTTGCATAGTAATTGCTAGCCAAAAACAACAATTCCTCAAACTTTCAGTCTCCTACTGGTATTTAGGTGTGGTTTGAGTGACAGCATTACACAGGCGGAGGGAATCCATTTTTTTCTCCTCTCAAATAGGTTGATTGTGCAAGAGCTCCTTCAGACAGAACAATTTGCATGGTATCCATCAACACACAAACTACTTCCTTCACAGGGGAACTGCCAGGAACACATAGGCTCCAGAGTACTGGGAACGGTGTGATATCTAAGACATGGCAGTCTAATCATGCTAATACTTACATGATGTTGCCTCTATAATCACTACAGCTTGTCCCAAAACACATTTGGGGAACTGGGTGAAAAGGACACTATTCTTTCTAGCTGTCCACTCGTGCAGTGGAAGGCGATTTTAAAGAAAAGTAAGATACAAAGGCTAACAATAATCCTAATAAAAATAATAACACAAGAGCAAGTCTTTTGCTTTGAACATTATTCACATCTTCCTTTAGGGGATCTTGGGAGATCTTTGCATAAAGTAAAGGTTTGATCCAATGGCTAGTCCACCCACTTCTCTGAGTACTGTATGAGGTCCTAAGAATGAAGCCTTACAGAGAACTGGTGTGAGGTAGCTATTATCTACTTGTTTCTTATATGAAACCTTCATCTTTCTCGCAGATGAAACTGCTAGAGCCAGAGCCACTAAATACAGGCATTTTATCAGGCAGTGAGACTTTAAATAGAAATATACCAGAAAAGGAAAGGAGACAGAACAAGATCCCAAACTCCGTCAATTCTCCAAGACAGTAAAAGAGGCACGTGGAAGAATTCTAACTTAAACAGGCAGTAAGATTTTCCCTGCACTGACATACTGTTTGCTTGATCAAGAAAAAGGAAAAAAAAGGAGGAAAAAAAGAAGCCCAATGTGATTTATTTACTGTTGATAGAGAACTCTGCCTGACAGGTAAAAAAAATGCATGCGTATATGTTTTTTCTACATGCACATAATCAGGTATAGATTATTTAATTACTGATAAATTAAAAAAAATATAAATTAGTTTAAGGCCATCCCAATGAAATAGCTGTCGCATCAATTAGAGAAAATATAGATTTTTCTTGAGAAAGTGACATTGCTAAAATGTTACTATTTTCTGTATGTGCCCAGAAAAAAGCATAAAATATTTCCTCGCAGAAAAGTGGGGGAGGGTTTTTTTTCCCCTTTGAGATTGGTCCTGAGTGCAAGGTGAATTTTATCAGAAAGCTGGGCAGTTACACAGTGAATGCAGTCAGGTTATCAGGAAGATAGGCAAGCTGGATATTAGAGTTCACTGTTTGGTTAATTCCTCAGAGCCTGACCCAGATAGGGTCAAACACCCTCAGCTCTCACTTAAAGACACTGTACAGGTTAAATACAATAACCTGAACTGTTTTTCATTTTGCTCACCAGAACATGTTATCAGTAGCAACTACTTAAACCTCCAAAACAAAATCGGAAGGAAATAATACTCAAGGAAGTGTGGTGTCAGTAAACAAACACCCCCTACCCCCCAGTAATTCTGCATCAATGAAAAATGCAGGACTGAGCCTTGGGTTTTCATTGACAAATGTAAAATATTTCCCAGTCATCACATAACACATGGAAAGAATAACCATCCATGCCCACATCCTCATGCTTACACATTCCCCTCCCCTTCTTAATATAGTAGCATCAGTCAAGAAGAGGGAGATGATAAAAATGAGTAATGGGTGTCAGTAGAAAGAAGGAAAATATTGTAAGCGCATGAAAACATATGGCTCAGGAATCCACTGGGAAAATATACCCCGTAACTAGCATCGGACAAACTCTGACTAACATGTAAAAGCCACCAGCAGCACACTGGAGAAAGAAGGCAAGAGGCAGAGAACAAAAAGAGGATGATGTCGAAAGGCATAACTTCTGTCTGTACAGTCTGTCCGTACAGTCTGTCCGTACAACTAATCCAATACAGAATACCAGAACCCATACACATGGGATAGCCTTTACTGAGGCATCTTGCAGTGAGATGGAAGCACTTCCCTGCACATCAGCTACCCAGTGGTGGAAAGTCTGAATGAAACCGAAACTGGAGAATGACTTGCGAGTGGATTTAGAATTCAAAGCGGGGAAGAAATGCTGGATGGGGATGCAGACTCGAACAGAGGAGACTGGTATGGGCAGGAATCAGAAGGGACAGGGGAAGGAACAAAGATGCATCTGTTCCCCCCCCATCTGTTATGTCCTCTCTTTTTAGAATGCAAATTCTTCAGAAAAGCAGAGATCGTTCCCGCCTTTGCTCTTGTAGAGTGCCTAGCACTGTATTATATACAACATAGCTTAACCAGACATCAGATACAGATCATACTTTTCCACAGAACCATTTCTAATGCAATTACAGATTTTGTTAGGAAAGCTTTTAATGAATCATTCCACTCTGATATGCTGAAATCTACCATTTAAAAAAGTGAAAATATTGCGTTTGATAAGATAATATTAATTACTGTAGTCATAGATTTTTAATTAATTTATTTTGATTTTTGTCTTGTTTTGAGATAAAAGCGAGTGTTACAATTTTGGATTTTTCCATTAGAAAAAAATCTGCTGTTTCTTCAGAAAACCGAAGTCTTTGAAAGATTCCTTTCTAAAATGCCTAGCTGATTTTTTAACTACTTTCATGCCTTCATGTATGGGCTGACAGGTGATAGAAATATTCTTTATTTGGTACTTATGCAGTGGGGCTTTATGGGAAGATGATATGGGAGATGCCATTCAAAGTCATATCATACCACTCATTTACCAGTTAAAGATTACCTGCTGCATGGAAAAGTAATCTGAACGCAATCACAGCATATTTTCTGTACTGTGTGCTGTGCACAATAAATAGAAATTCTTGCTTATGGAATCAAAGGAAAAATACCTCTCTCTATTTTTTATGACAAGAAACAAACACTCCTACCGTGCCACTTTTCTCCCTAAGGGTGAGGCCGACCTAAAACACCACCAACATATTTTTGCAGGGAAAGTTGCCAACTTATTGTCAGAGAGAATTAGTAAGAAGAAATATGAACCTTTGCCACCAAGATTAAAGGACCAATAGAAGAACTGGAAAGAAGAAAACAAAACCCCCAAAACCATATGAAAATTTGATTGTCTCCTTTAATTACTGTTTTCTTCCTCTACCTAAGACAATTAATTCCTGCTCAGTTACTTTTGTGAAATTTGATACTTCTGCTTTTCAAAGTCTGCAACCATTTTATTCTAATTTCATTTTAGGCAAGCCTCCATCATTTGAGTTCCACTTTCTATTTCTAATCTAAATGATTCTAAGGATATAGAAGACCTCTTTTTCGGAACTTAACATCCTACAGGCAAGCTCTAACCCCTATTTAGTCATTTAAATAAGTATCATGACTTTAAGAAATTGCTGATAGTAATGCTGAACTCACTGAAATCATACAGAGCTGTGAGGTGTTTAATAATTTTGTAAGAGTAAACAAGAGCATAAGTAATTGTCATAATGCACAAAAACGAACAAGTAAAGTTTCTTGCAATGTATTAAGTATATGCAGGAGCAAATGATTAGTTCCTCACGACTTCTCACTTATCTATTATCTCTTGTCCTCTGTTGGGATGTCATTTCCAGTCAAGCCATAATGTTAGTCTCCACTGCCCATTTGTTACACTTTCAAGTAAAAGCTTTTGTATTGAGCCGAATTTGATTTTCTATATAAAATGTCAGGATTCTGTTAGATTTGTAAGAAGGACATTTGACACTCCAGTCCCCAGTGAAATTTGATGTATTTGTGTAGATAGTACCAATTACATCATTAGGATACTGATTAGCAGTCATTCAGAGTAAAAAATGAACACTAGAGGAGCAGAAGAATTTAGGAGCATAGACTTTCCCTTTGATCCAAGGGTGCATGGTTCAGAAAAACACATTTTTGCCTCCCCAAACAGGAGAGAAGTGCTGCCTGCTTCTTCTTCCTTTTTTTATTTCCCATAGGAACAGTGAAGCAGAGCAGAGTAGGCCAGAGAATCTGGCCCGTAGCATGTGCTGGCTCAGTCAGATATGATATCCATGTCTAGTCCCTTCATTACCTCATTCCTCCTACATCAAGAAGAAGCCAATGTAAATTACTAAATGAAGAAAGCTATGTGGTCTTTCAAGTTAAACAAAACTCCTTGCATAAACGTTGCATCAGCTATTCATCCACCAGCATACATTTTGTCAAACAAGGCATTTTGATGAATCTCCTACCAAAATGTAAAATGTAACAAAGATTAGTAAAGTCCAGAAAGTTGCCTTTTGCAAAAGTTCCTTTTTTAGTCTCGCTCTGGTTGCTTCATCATTTGCAAAAGGAATCTCATCTCAGATGCAGCATCTGTTTTTCAGTAAAGTCCTGCTTTTTACCCAATTTTCCAGCTGGATTGACTGAGGCAAAAGGAGGTCAAGTGACTTGCCAAGGTCAGATGGCAATCCAGTGCTTTACCAAGGATTAGAATTTAGGAACCTCCTGATTAATAGAACAAATAACCTCCATGCACCAAATCCCCATGGGATGGGCAAGTCACAGAACTGGGTAGGATTAACCAGGAAGGACTTGTCTGCTTGGGTAAGCAAAATATACCCAGCACAGAAGAAATACAAACATTTTCAAGTTGCTGAGGCATAATCCTAGGAACCATTTACATGTGTGGGCTTGTGCAGTTTTCTGGAGGTCTTTAAAAGACCCGTAAAGCACAAGGTTAATATCTGAAGCCATTGCATTAAATAGCATACACACATCTTTTTTGAAAAAAGATAGAATAACCCATCTCAATCCACTATTATTTTAATTATTTAAAGAGGTTCATCCAGAGGCACTGGAGATTTGTACCACGGAAAGCCCTGTCTCCTAACAAAAGGGCACATGCTCAGAACGGTGAGTAAACAAACATTCCAGACATGCCTTATGTTCCAGCAGCAGCGCCTTTTAAACAAATCCTACTAGTTACAGAGCAAAAATGGAAACTGTCTGTTTTGATTTAAATCTGTCCTTGAGCAATTTCCATGAGTTAACACAGCAGAAGTACAAGTACAGGAACAAATAAACAAACAAACAAAGAAACTTGAGCTCGCCTCTAACAACTGAAGTGCCACCAGTTTCCAAAATGCAATCATAGAAACGTCGTCCATTCTTGCACCACAATTAAGAGCAGCTCACAATGGAGGCGAACTGCTCCACCCCAGCAAAAGGAGAGGGCGTTGAAATGCTAATTGCACACAAAACTTCAGTGGTGCTGGTGATTAATATACTTATTGTTATTGTTAAAATTGGAATGACAAAGAGTATAATATAACAGTGCTTTTGTGTCCTCTGGCTGTTCAAATGTGTCTCCTTGCACTTTCTTTGGGTGCCAGAATTACTCAACTTCATTTTACGGTTTTCACTTGCATTGAATAGACAGGAGGCGTGGAAGAACAGCTATTGGATTATTTTAAATAACGCAAAATAGGTAAGAATGGTTTTTTGTTTAGGAAACCTGTAGTGGGGAGGACAGAGGGAACTAGTAAGATATGTTCTCCTAGGTGAAAAAAGAATGGAAGAAGACCTGGAGTTCATTCTAATCGACAGAGTCCTGATTTCTCACTCTTTCAACTTTACTCAAGTCATAATCCCTTACTCATTCCTATAAACTGAGATTTCCAGCACAACCCACCAAAAGAGTTACATGTATGTTTAAGAAGATGAACACCAAATTGGCTGTTACTGGCTGCATTTATATGCTTAACTTTAAACATTTACTGAAAACATTTTTCTGAGTAAGGCAAAGATATTTGCATCTTGCAGAATCAAGCTTTCAGAGTCTAATTGCTACAGAAAGATTTTCAAGGGAGAGGTGGATATTCATACCCTCTGTAAAGCAAGCCACTCATTCATTTCTGTAGGATTCATGAGAACAACCACTGGAGTTAATATTTACAGATCCTTGCTATATGGCTAGGGTGGGACTGCTTCTAATCCTGACCCATTAGAGGTGGGGATAACTATGTGGTGACTAGGGTATCTAGTCTAAGTTAGTCTAACTTCACTATAGTGTCTAGTGTAACTTAGTGTTATCTCAACAGTAAGTGGCCTATTTCTATACTCACATGCCTTACGTTAGCATAAACTAATAATTATAATATAATAAATATTTAAGACAAAGGAGGCTGCAACAGATCATAAGTTATATTGGGAGTGATTCTTGTTAAAAAGAGGATGTTCAGCTTCTCTGTCAGAAGACTTCCGGTTGCTCACCTCAGCCTCAAATGTCGTGATTCATTGCCCATCA
Source organism: Ciconia boyciana (assembly GCF_034638445.1). Lineage (NCBI taxonomy): Eukaryota > Metazoa > Chordata > Aves > Ciconiiformes > Ciconiidae > Ciconia > Ciconia boyciana. Next base: position 37,249,269 of record NC_132939.1, on the reverse strand, counting down.
GTGGCTGTTTATGGTTGACACTAAAAAGTATTGACTGTACTTTAAAACCAAACAAGTAAGTAAATAAACAAATATACCTATAACACAGCCAGGACACTGTGATAATATGGCTTCTGCAACAAAGTTCTTGCTGACTTTTAAATACCAAGCGATTGCCAGAATGAGGGCAAGGAACATCATCAAAGCAGGGCTACAGAGTATTGCTACTGCTCAACTGGATGAACAGCTGTGGAGGAGCAGGAAAAGGGGGAGGAGGAAGACAGCAAACAGGAAGAGCCCCTGAAGGTCCAGGAGGCTGGGCTCTGGTAGCATAGCTCCGGGAACAGCAGCAACAGGGAGCAGAGCCTGCTGGAATTAGCCTTAAGCAGGTAATTTGGAAACAATTTGGGATTTTAAAAACTGGTTCAATCAAGCTGGACTAAACCATAACAAGCTCCGCACAGGTATGTCACAACAGGTAGCTTACACTTAAAATTGTGTAAGTCAGGATCTACTCAGAAGTTCACTTACTCTCCTCAGAAAGATGCTGAGAGAATTAGATCTTTTAAAATAACTGTTATTTATTTACTTCTTCAGATTACTGAATAAAAATGATGCAAAGAGCACAATAAAATATCAGTATTTTTTTTTCCAGGATCGTTAAATGGCGGTTTGGCTTTACACTCTTTTAAGGACGCGTACTGCCAAAAGAGACTCCCATTTGTATATAACTTTGAGAGCGATTTTCCTTCTTAATGTATTGTCCTACAGAATGATGCATAGAAACATGACCTGCTCAAGGGAAGAGTAAACAAGACATTCAACACAAGACTGCCGGAGAAGGAAATTGTTACCTAAGCACAGGTTCCTAGTGCCATTTTATATCATCCCCATGGGACCGGCAGCTATAGCACAGGATCTATAGAAGACTTGTCTTTCTGGAAAGACAGGTGGAATAAACTACGGCATCTAAAGGACAAGTAAATGTGTACACTATGTGTACGTACTTCACAAAAGTAACTATATGAAAAGTACTGTAAAAGATGAGAGAATTATTTCAAATGTCCTTAGTACTTCTTAAGAGATACATTTTCTCCAGCATCATAGCCTCAGTGTTAAATTTTTTAGAACATACCCTGTCTTGAACAACCCTCTGTATCTGGGAGATGCTATCTGTATGTCTTCTGTTTGAGTCTTTTATTGCAATAAAGGAAAATTTACATGGTACCATTCATGTCTTTCCAATTGTCCAGCTTCATTCCCTAATAGACATGCCTTAGACTCAATTTATATATCACAAACAGAACTGCAGCTTTAAATAAGCCAAGAAAGCTCTACCCATGCTAACAAACTACAATCCAATCATCTGCTTTACGCAGTGAGGGTCTGAAGTTCCATATATCTGTTGCATGAAGAACTTGTGTCTCAGACCCAGACACAATGAGTAACACCCTGGTGTTCTTGTCCTTAAAACCACGTTTGTTCTTTTCTTACCTGAAAGGCACTCCATTTGTGTATCTTTCACACAAATTGAGAAACTGCACTTCTCGGCACACATGTGGATACATATTCACAGAAGATGCGGCTAGCCTGGATCTGCCTGCAGGGTGGTGCGGGCTGTGCAGCTTTGTGGCTGTGATTCCACCACTTGACATGGGAGCGCATGGTGCATTGGCTGGTGCTAAAGGCAGGGCTACAGCTTCCTTGGCTCCCCTGCTAAAACTGCACTCACTTAACACAGTGGTGTTGTGGTTTAGCCCCAGCTGGCAACTAAGCACCAGGCAGCTGCTCGCTCACTCCCCCCCGGTGGGATGGGGGAGAGAATCGGAAGAGTAAAAGTGAAAAAACTCGTGGGTGGAGATAAAGACAGTTTAACAGGGAAAGCAAAAGTCGCGCACACAAGCAAAGCAAAGGTGTTCAGCCATCTCCAGGAAAGCAGGGCTCCATCATGTGTAGTGGTTACTTGGGAAGACAAACACCATCACTCCAAACGTCCCCCCTTCCTTCTTCTTCCCCAGCTTTATATACTGAGCATGGCGTCATGTGGTATGGAATAGCCCTTTGGTCAGTTTGGATCAACTGTCCTGGCTGTGTCCCCTCCCAGCTTCTTGTGCACCTGGCAGAGCATGGGAAGCTGAAAAGTCCTTGACTAGTGCAGCAACAACTAAAACATCCCTGTATTATCAACACTGTTTTCAGCACAAATCCAAAACATAGCCCCACACCAGCCACTATAAAGAAAATGAACTCTATCTCAGCTGAAACCAGGACAAGTGGTTTTTTCCATCAATGCATTTTTCTGCTTGTGACTGGAAATAGGTGCTAATTTGCCAAAGGTGTACATTCGGCATCTGAAATTTACCCAATTTGTGCTTGCAAGATCTGGGCCTGATTCTGCCTGACATGTCTTTGGTTTACAGTGAAGGCAGAGCAAAGGACTCCCCTGTTCCAATCTACCTCCAGACTCCATGGTCCAAATTTGGAGGGCAGGATTATGGGATTGCAGCACATGGCCTGGTAAAATTGCTGCCCTCGGGTGTCCCTGGGGGCATGGCACCTGGAGTCAACCCGGAGACAGAGCATGCCAAAGGTGGTCCCAAAGGTGCTCCGGCTATCAATGTATGCACAAAACGAAATGGCTGCATACGTGCATAGCTACCCATATGGAAAAAACACCAGATACGCATAGAGATTATGATTTAAAAATATTAAGTACATCTTTCAACAGTAGGCCACAAATTGGAAAGCAAGGCTGAGAAATTTACCTGCATTGTTCCTCTGTAGATCTATACAGTAAAAAGTCCTCATGCTGGTTTCAAGGTACTCCCTTTAGCGGCACAAGGAATATTTTTAGCATTTAAATTCAAGCAGGATTAAATAGGGGATAGACTGAAGAAGAAATGTGAAGATTTGTCCCTTAATACAGGTGTATCCTTTTAAAATATCCTGAACAGTCAGAGAGGGTGAGTTCTCCTTTCTTTGAGAACCCCAACACCAGAGGCCAGAAGAATGGCTTTAACCTTGACTTCCACGACATTTATAGGTTTCTGTCAGACTCTGGCTGTTATTTTAATTGTATATTCCAGTTTATTTAGTAAATGATGTTTAGTTTAGTTACTGAAATAAAAAGTCAAGACGTATGGACCATGAAAAATGTGATTAGTGAGATATTCTGCACAAACGTAAAATAATGATGGAGTAGAAGAACTTCATAAAAGCTGTGTTTTATTTTCTGTACAGTAGTGTGACAAGGAAAAATTAAAAGCAATTGTTTGCTGTGGGGGGTCAGCTTATTAGTTTTTATTAATGAAAAATTATTCATCATCAGCATGTGTTTTAGTCAAATTATAAACCCCTTTCCATTTTCATTTGGTCAATGGTTGAGATATGATTTCATGCCTAGAAATAAACAATTAGATGATTTAGGAGCTGAATTTCCTTAGAGTTTTAATGGTAGATTTCAGTTGCTGTTGTATACCACATTTCCTCTGACAGTGATGTGATTATTGCTGTCATATGTATTGCTATGCTAAACAATGTATATCCCGTGTTTTGTTATTTGCATTTCTTATTTCACAGTGCTTTGCAACCCAGACTTTGACTTCAGGAAAATGTATTTATCATACTTTGTATATGCTGTGGTTTAAGGATCATGAAAGGCTGTACCAAATAGGTAAGAGGTCAGTAGTTGGCATTAGCTCTTAATCTGGCATACAAGAGGGGTCAAAGCATTACTATCAATGAAAACCACGCTGCTGTTATCGATTATATGGTTCAAAACTTTAGAAGGTTCCTTTCATACAAAGTGTATCCCTAAAGGCCTTCCAGGATTAAATAATATGATTACACAGATGAATGATGGCAGACACAGAGCCAAACTCAGAGGTTTAGTCAATGAGCTGAGATTTGAAAGGAAGAACTGGTACAGCAAATATGTAAAGCAAAACTACTCCATGGACAGATACATCAAAAGGGAAGACCCTCACACACAGTACAGACAGAAACCACCTAAAGAAACTAGTGGAGAAGTGGCAATGGTAAATGACAATGCTGATGAAGCAGCATGGATGCAATATTTTCACACCCTTGTAAAGAGCTTGATTCAACTTTTACCAGTGGAACTTATAACGTGTGTATCTTCCGGTGGAAACATTGCTACTGATCAGCTGTGCAAACTCTTCTCCTAGTGCAGATACCATAGTGCCATTAAATGGCATCAGCTTAGTCCTCAGATACCACGATTCAGCATCTATGGAATCTCTGCCTCACTTTAAAGCTTCTTTATCCCAAAAAGTAGCTTTTGGTAATGTTGGGCCACTTTGTTGGTTTTCCTACTTCCAGTGACAAGTACAGGGCTTTTGATGAGACTCATGGATGCTGGACCACCTTGCTTGGGCTATAAGTGTCTTCTACATGTTAGGGTGGCTAGAGAGTTTTATGACATTTCACCCTTCAAACCACAAATATTTGGGTGCTGCAGTTTGTGAAAGAAACAATGAAAACTAGAAAACATGGAAAACTTTTATCTGATTTTCAGAATTATTTTTTCCTTTCTGCACTGGGGTATACTCAAGATTTTAAAAAATTGTTCACCCACACAGACAGATTTTTAGCAGATTCAGAAGTGCTAATAGAGTCATATTTAGGGCACCTACCTGTGATGTGGGAGACTGAGAATAAAGGTTTTGACTGTCACTGCCTTTGCTATTCTGGTGTGAGTGAGACTCCCTTTTGCTTTGATTACCTTGTCTAAAAACAGGTTAGTCGTGCTGTGCTCTGTCTGTGCGGCTATGTTGTAAACTCAGGCACATTTAGAAATTTTCCGATATTTTCCATGTAATGTTTTTGCAAGACAATGCAGGATCTGGTGTGGAGGACTCAAGTGGGAAAGCACAGCCAGGACTATGACTAGTCTGTTCATGCTGGTGCTTGTATTAGGGATTAGAACAAACTCAAATTATTTCTCCTGATATGTTCCAGCTTTGTCGCATGTTTTATACACCCAAATATAATCAATGCACTGTAAATCTGGGTTCAAAACTGTGTGTAAATTATAGAATAGTTGTACTCATTTTGACCAGGAGCTCCACCTTTGGCATTGGTGTATTTATGTTCCTTCAGAAAGTCTCCAGATCGACATTTTCCAGAGAAAAAGAAAATTCCTGTCCATAGTGATGGACAAGACGTGAATTGATAATGGCATCTTTACTTTGTGGATACCTTTGTGTTACCTTGAAATATGTGAAAGCTGTTTTTTACACTACACTGGTTGATAGTAGCTCTGGAGGGAAGATATGTCGATAGCCAAAGACCAGCAGAGCTGCAACCATGGCACCTCCTTCATTTGCAGTGTTCTGGCACTACATCAGCCCACACTGAAAGAATTCACATCTGGGGAGGTTTGCCCAGTTTTTGGTCCTTTGGTGCCAGATGACACTAAAAAGCTGGATCAGAAGAGACAAACTGATCAATTTGTAAACGGAAAAGCAACATTTCCAGACCTGGTTATTTATGTGAAAGAGACAAGGATTTATTGTAGGTGGAGCCAGGAGTGCTGCCTGCAGCCAAGTTAGTTTGATGCTTCCCTTTAGAATACCATGTTTTCAGTTGCTTAGAACTGTATCAAAACATTAATGTGTTGGTATAAACTTTTCCTTCAAGAATTGTCTCTTTTGGATTCACTTTTTTCCCCCCTAGAAGATTTGCAAGACCAGCTTGGTTGTTTCTAAGTTTGAGAGAAACTTGTTCCACCATGTTTTAAAAAAATAACCTGCATTTGGTTGAGAATCGGGGGAACAATAACTTGAAAGATGACTGGAAAGTATGAGAGGAAAGGTGTCTGTATATAAATAGGATGAAATGACATAAAATGTGTGGAGATGAGAGCCAGGGCATCTGAAGGTGATGAGACTAGGATGATGATACTGGGATGATGAAGAAGGGGAAAATAGAGGTCTGGCGCAGTGACAAACAGGAGAAAACACAGCCCAAATTGGAGATTAGGCTTGTTAGACAGGCAGAAAGGTCTAAGCCCTAAAGCACTCTGTCCTCCAAAATGTAAAAATGAATCCAGAATTCTTGAATCTTACCAGATTTCTGTTCTCAGCAAATATTTGTTGAACAATAATCAAAACATCTGCTAAAGCACTGACGAGTGCAGAAGAGGACCAGAGAATCACAAAGAAACTCTCATTGGTAATGGGTCATGGACCCCCATTGCACTAGTAGGTGATGAGACAGATGAGTAGGTTGAAAGCTGGCTTTCTTGTTGATAACCAGTGTTGATGTCAGTATGATGCCATATGACAAAAATTTTGTTTTTCTGTTGCCTTACAAAGAAGTACCTAGAACCCACGTAAAAATTGGCCTTGTAAAGCCAGGCACTCAAGAGTTAGTAAATGCCCAAGATTAGTTATGCAATCTTAGTTGATCAAATAAGCTTCTGTTTTATGATAAAGCTATTAACAGTACAGTTTTCCACTATGTTTCTATGGAGCTGTGTGTGCAATGTACTAGCGTGCTTGACTCCCAAAGAAGGGATAGGCTTAGATGTCCAAAAGGTAAGGATACCCTAAAGATGCCCTAAAGGCAGTTCTTCATATAATAAACTCATGAAGCAGGAAATCTCGGCAGTACCCAGCACTCCTTGATGGAGTCTAAAGAATCAGAGAAATTTAGTATGCCAGATAGCCCTGCTCTGGGGAGGTTGAGATTTATGTTATTAAGGATCCTATCTTCTGCAGAATGGTTCTTTGATTATACACATTGTGTGGTGAACGAGATGAGGAAATACAAAAGAAAGATTATTTTAAAAATAAGGCAATTGATCCAAATAATATAATTCTCATTCCGTCTGTCCTGGATCTGAAGGAACCAAGACATTGACTATATCACTTAACTCAGGTTTTATACACCTGCCTACTACTTGTAGGCACTCCTTGGCAGGGCATGTATGATGCTTAAGCTGGAACTCTGGCGCTGGACTGGCAAAAGTCCTGCAAGGGGACTGTAAGTGAAAGGGAGCAGCAGCCCTGACAGCACGAAGGGACGCTCTGTGCCATACATTCCGAAACATTAAGTTGTAGAAATCTCAAATTTGGCATCCAAAAAATGGACTTTTTTCAGCTTTAGACTTTATGCCTTATTTCTCTATATATCACAAAAGGAATCATATGGAAACATATTCTCATCTTGCAGAGGTTTTGTAGAAGGAAAATAGTAAATATTTGTGATGATGCAGATACAGTTACAGAAAAACTCATGAGGAAATTAATAATTCTGTCTTCATATCTGGATCTGAATAGTATGCAGTAAATAAGGCCTGAGGCCACCCACTGAACAATAAAAATAAAAACTATATTGGATCACTGCTCATTAAGTGAGCATCCATCCATCCTGTGCACAGAATGATGCAGAGGTCCCAGGGAAAAAATATGATGGCATCCTGTAATCAGAGCCTTTATCATAATGTACCCAAGAAAGCTGAATTAGCATAGCATGCATTGCCTTAATAATTCTAGTTTTTCTTATATTCAAGAGTTTGCCTATTCAACAGGAACATTCTGTTACCATCATTGTACATGTATGCTAAACAAAAAAATAATCCAATAGAATCCAATCTGAGATACACTGCAGAAGGTGGTTGTACACTATTGGTGACTTGACCATTTTATATTAAGTTAAGGAAAAATATTTTTGATTTTTATGAATAGGTGCATAAGGATATGCCTAAAATTTTTAGAAAGGCAAATGGTTCTGACATCAGAGTTTGGGGATGAATAAAAGTTTAGTAAGATACATGCTGCTTTTTCCTTTTCTAAAAAAAAATCAAGCCTTAATCCTACAACTGTATATTAAATCACTTATTCACTCTGACAGGCAGGAGAACACAGATATAGTAATCTACCAGTCTGGTATCTGGTATGCATTGGGAGTCATGAAACAGATCTCGGCAGGCTGAATGCTGTGCACCCACGCATTGTACAATGCTGTGATTACAGTAGGTAGGTGGTTCGGGTAACAGTGAATTTCAGATATGCAGGAGTCCAGTATAATGTGTGGTATGATTTGCAGGATTTTGTTAGGACACATCCTATAATTGTATGCCTGGTATGACGTCTGATTGGCTTGCCTTTTGTGCCATTGAGAATCTAGACCCCTTAGGAAAATGATGTCTTTTCTGCAAAATTTTTTAGAGAATCCATTTTAAGAGAAGTAAATTAATCAAAGCTGATTACATTGTGCACACTCCATTTCTGTAAAGGAAATCAAAGCAATTTACACAAGTCACATTTTTATTGCATGAAACATTGTAAAACACCTATAGAACAAAATCACTCCTAAGGGGACAGTTTATAACCTCACCACTACCTTCAATACAAACGAAAAAATTTTCAGTATCCTACACAGGCAGTATCCTGTTAATAGAATTTTGGCTGAATATTATTGATAAAATGTCTTAGGACTGTTAATGGTGTCATCCAATGGACTGCTCTTCCCCTCACTTGCTCATACCTTGTTGCTTTCAGGTATTTGTGAGTCCATCTGTATGGTATGCTCACTATGCCTTACCTTTATGTAGTATATATTTTAAAAAATGCTGTGTTACTTATGATGAAAATCATAGGCACTACTTTATAAGTGGTAAGAAACCCTGCCAAGGAGTGCCTGCAAATGACTTGGTGGGAGCAGAGAAAGCTGAACCCTTGGTAGAATCATTCCCAATGTTACCAGCTGGTGGCCCATACTACCTTTTGCATGAATCATTCCCCATATGGCTTTACTTTGAGGGGGTTGTCCCACTTCCATTCTTGCCACCCTAAGGCACGGGAAGGGGTGGCGGGGGGGACAGGCTAGGCTGGATTTCCATAATTCTAGTCCAGAACTGTCAGATCAGCATTTTTTGTAGTTGGCTATATGCTGCTTGAAAAAACTAAATAAAAAGGATAGGCAAATCTGTTTCCTTGTAAAAGAAATCTTCCAAACTAGCCTTTCCTCTGGGTTGATTTTGTCTTTCAGTTAGAGGGGAATCTTCTGTGGCATGTTGGGCCTGATGGCCTAGACAGCTGGGCCTTTATTTGGTTGTGTATTGCAATAGTCATCCCTCACAGTTAGAAGAGGAAAGGTTTAGAGTCTTTTTTGAAGATGCAAATAGGCAAGATAAGCATGTACATGTACAAGGCATCTACCTGTTTCTTTAAGCTACTTCAGGCATCATGTCACAAGTTACGTTAGTTCTCACTGGGTTGACCAAATAGTAGCTGTTTTTTCTTTTTCTTCAACAGATTGTTCAGGAGATTGTTCGTGACAGGAGAGTCCCATAGTCAGTCGGTTTTGATGTCAGTTAGAACTGACAAAGACTTAGCCCAGTATTCTAAAATCCAAAATTGTGAAGAAATGGGTCAGGTGAATGTCAGAAATATTGCTGCTAGAAAAAATTGTTTTCTATGCTCCCAAATTTGGCTTGCTTATTGTAGCAACTTACTAATTATTAATTGTGCATATCTTCATAAGATAAACTCTCTTTTTCTTTAAGCAGTAACCAAATAATTCTGTTGAGTTTTAAAATATCACTAGGTTGTAGATTTAGCATCATGTTGTGATTAGTATGGCATTTCACACCTTTCCCAGAGCTATTGTCTCAGATTGTCAGCAGATATCATTGAAACTGCTTACAAGTCATACTTGAAAGGTTATCTTTGTTGTATTTTTGTAAAGGTTGGCAACTTTCAAAATTAAATACAAATGAAAATTTAGCACAAATGTACCATCCTGCTCCTGGCTGCTCTGAGCTGGCAGAGTCCAGATTCTCCTATATTTTACTAGGAAGGGGTGCTATGCATGTTTGGGGCTTTTTGTTCTGAAGGTTCAGCATAGCACACCTCTGGTAGACTGGGACATGTTTATTGGAAACTTTTCTTCTGAATTAAAAATAGTCATAGTTTCCTCTGATGAAATATGTGAGAAGGAACATAGCAAGACATATAGGTCTAGCCAAAGGCTGGAAGGAAAGGAATTATCTCTTTCTGGCCAAAGAAAGGACCACAGCTACCTCTCCTGTAAATAGGGGTGTGCAGCAGGGGAATGCTGAGTCAGCTCCAAAGAATTAATCAGCTTTTCATCGTCTTGGCTCAGGAAAAATGGAATTGTGCTGTGGGGAACTGTGATGGAGTTCAGTAACAAAGAATTATTCTAGAAAATCACTAAAATTGAAGGTGGAAAGGAATTTATTCCCGTTTCTCTCCAGATGCAGACTAGAGAGACCCTTCCTAATTTATTTGACTTCAAATTTGATTGAAATAAGTCATGCATTTTAAGAGTGTTTCCCACCCACTGACTCCTCCGGGCATTTGAAAATCTGGCCACTTTATGTGGATGTTTGAATAGGTTCCAAGCTCATTCAACATCTGACCCTATACTTCTTTACTTTCATCCTATATGTTTAGTTTGACATTTAAGCTTCTTTGCCTTCAATTCTCTATCCTTCAAAACAACATGTAAAAAGCTCCAACAAACACACTACAAACACACACAACAAACACACTACAAAATACTTTCCTGGTCCAGACTCCTTTAATGAGAGGAACTAATCCAAAAATTAAATTAAAAGATTCAGAACCTCACAAGTAAGGTGTGGATAAACACCTCAAGGCTAAGGGAGAAATCCTTTAAAATTGAGGTACCTTAATTGACTCCAGTGGACCTAGGCTAATTTACATCAACAGCGGATCTGACTTGAAATGATTACATGTCTTATCTGAAATTGTTCAGCACTGGAAACACTGGAGTGGAAATCTTACAAGCAGCAGCATCATTATGAGATTTCCAGTACCTCTCTCTTCAAGTCGTGCTGTTCTAAAGGAAAATATGCATGCCAGGACTGGGTAATAACTGACAGATTCCCCCGTTCATAGCACTGAGAGCTGCAGCTGGGCTGGGTACAGCGAGAATCCTTGTGATCTCCTGCCCCAGCGAATTCCCTGCTGCATGTAGCCAAAAGCCAACCTCTCCCAGAATACTAAATCCACTGAAGCAGAACCTCGGCAACAATTTATAGCAGGTTTCTAGGTGCTTAGCAGCCATAGTGCTTTTCTTGTTTATGGCCCATAGTTTCCTCAGCCATACTCTGTAATTTCCTTACTGAGGTCTTACTCTCAGGTCTGCATATATTTACATGTTTTACTTCGTAAGCTTTTAAGCAGCAAATTATACAAAATAGAGGTGAGACCTCTGCTAGTTGAGTCTTCCTTTTATTGTTTCCATTGTAGTCGCGTCTGGAAAATAAATAAGTAAGAACTTGAATTGACATAAAATAAATGACAGTTCAGGTTCTATAGGTTCATGTTTATGACATGATTGGCCCACAGCCACTGCAGCTATTTCGTAGTCTACAAGATGTCCTTGATTTGCTCTTCCACCAGTATGATAACAAGCACATATAATCTTTGCATACGCTGCTAACAGGCTTCTAGCTTCTGCCTGGTTTTACACATTCAGCTTTTACATTGTTCTTTGCAGAACTCTCTCAGCTCTCTTAAATAATCCTTACATTTTCATCTATACTGTTTTAATCTTTCAACATAAGTTAGATGAATATAAAGAGAAAAGCAAGAAAATATGATAAATCAAGACACTTGTGAAATCACAGAAGTAACAAAGGCTTCATTCATAAAAAGGAGGCAATTTTCCTTCCAACAATATATAAATTACGATAACCCAAACAGAGCTACCTTAAATATTTTCTGATCTGTAAAAACACTTTCTTCTACTGCCTTTTGAGAGTACCTAAACAAAAAAGCCATATAATGATGGTAGCAATAGTGGGACTTTGGGTGCATTCATGCCAGCCCTGTTAGATCTCTCATCAGCTTTTGACACGTCGGTCATGAGATTTTTTTTCCTCTCTCTTTTTTATAGATCTCACAGAAATAATCTTGGTGTCTGTGGCATGACTCCATTCCTTCCTCACTCAGCATATATTGGAGCCTGATGAAGAAATTTTATTTTTTTCCTCTCAAGGCCCAACATATAGCCTTCCAAGGGCTCTCATTTTGTTTACCCTCTTGCTAGGAAGCACAGACAGCTGAAATTTCAGCCTGGTGATGGCCTCATATTTACAACTCTATTGCACCTGACCTTGCTAGGGCTACCGAATGTGCAAGCAGCTTTTGTAAAGGGGGAAGGCATGAATAAGAGCTGGCTGGAGTTCAGTAGAAAGAGACTGAGGCAAGATCAACAAAATGGGAAAGTAATAGCAATTTTATAATGAGAACGATCATCTGTTTGTCAGCTTACGTGGGAGAAGAATTGTTGGATTCTCGGTAGCTGATCCATAGTCAAATAGCATCCTTGTCCAGGGATTCTTTATTTCTTTTCCTTCACCTTATCTGAGCAATGACATCCGTTTCTTCCTGGTATGGATATGGTTACTCACTCCTTGTTTTTGCTGGTTTCTGCAGTGTGTCATATATCGAGCTGCTCTTTATCTTAACTTGAAATAGCAGCCCGCAAAATATTGTAGCTCACACCTGGAATACCTCGGAGAGCAACTCTTTGCCTAATTTTCTCTGAGCTACAGTGGCTTCCTAGTTTCTAGCTGGAGCTTTAACATCGGTTTTGATCTGTGGGATGATATAGTCAGGGATAGAATGAAGTGTCAAAATCCCACTGAAATTCAGTATGCTTTAACTTTTTTGCTAAACTCCTTTCAATTCCTCTGAAAATCTCGACCAGAAGAACTTAAATAGGGGTCAGGCTATATGGTTTAATATTCAGGATAGATAGTGACTATTACTTTTCCTAGAGCAATCTTGGCAAACTGAGAATGAGGCTTGTAGCATTATCATCAGTTACTGACAATCTACTTTCATTTTCTGAAAATTCCCAAGTACTTAGAATTCTATCTCTGTGCAGTAATTAAGGAGGGTAAAGGTTATTTTGCTCTTTTGATTAAAAATTAAATTTACTTTGTGTTGATGTAAAAGCAGAAAATGTAATAGCAAATTAGTTTTTGTTCTTTCCATCTGCATTCAAAATTAATATTTAGTACAGATTTTCTACTTCATTTTCAGATAATCAGAATACACAAAGGTAGTAAGATTGTATCACCACTTCTTCTCTCAAATAAATTTTTGTAATTACTTGAGAAATGAATCTATATTAACCTTCAAAAGCTACTATTCTTAGGTGAATGGCACCAGAAACTTGAGCATTCATAAGGTAGCATTATGATTGGCTTGAGAGCACATATCCAGAATATGTTGAGTTTTTGAGGAAGTTCAGGTAGTGGATTAGTTTAAGCATTCGTAGTGCAGGGAAGCCAGTGAGGTAGGTTTTATGGAATCATATCAAGACAAAAAAAACCCATAATGGGCATTGGCAACTGGCAAGCGTGTTGTCTTTGGGCTGTCATCCAGAGAGCACGTAGTTTCAGTAAGCGAGAAGTAGGATTGCTCTTTGGTGTCGAAGTGAAAAATGAATAGGATGAAGAGGTGTCTGGATGAGATACATCTAATTATGCACTATAAGACTTGGGAATTCTATCTATTATAGATAGATAGATAGATAGATAGATAGACAGATTGATCAAAGGGTACAGAAGAAGAGATCATACTCTAGAAACAGCATATTCATCTTCAGTACTAAACTTTATTTTCCTGAAATTGATTAGACTTTTTAGAGGGAGCTATAGCTTTACACAGCATTAAAAGGTCGAGATTTTAGCTTCACAAAAGTCAGGAAAATCTTGACTTTGAAGTAGAAGTAGTCAGGAAATTCAGATTCAAGTAATGATTCCACCTTTCAAAATGGTGGTAGTGAAAGGAGACACAAAAAGCTGCTGGAAATTTTTATAATTGCTGCAAAAGAAAGTAGAATGTTTAAAATTATCATAAAAAAAGCAAGTCACTCCCACAGGAAAAAAGAAAGCTGTTTCTATACTGACTCTTACAAGGCCAAAATTTAGCCCTTTGCTTGGAAATGACTATGTCTGAAGACTATGCATCAGGGGTTCCCACTCAAATAGATGAACTCTCAAGGATACTTTTTATTTGCCTAAAAGCTGCTTAGTCACTTATCACTTATCACTTATGTTAAGTCACTATCACTTATAAGTTGACCACTCCATTTCTTTGAACAATATACTTCTTTATTGCTTTAGTGAGTAGGCTTAGTACTTATAGTGTCATAGATATTTGAACTAGTTAAGTTATGGCAGCTGTGGATAACATTTTGTTAGTATTTTCTGACTCTTACATAAGTATGTCAATAAAATTTGCATTTGAACAAGGCCTCCCCTCTTCCTTCCCCTAGAGTAAATTAAAAGGATCATAATGACATAAAATATCAATGTTTTGGGGGAAGAGCAAAATTACCAAGTCAGCTCATAATACAGATTCACAAACGTTGATGAAGGCTGTGAGACTGGCTTTATAAAAGATATTTTAATGTTAACAGTCCCTTAATCACAGACTCCAATGAATATTTTGGCTTCAACTTGTTAGATAGTGATACTCTACAAGGATGTCCTTGGTGCTTCCCGTCAGGAGTCAGACAACAATTTGGATCAACTTTGCATTAACAAAAAGAGAATTTCTCACTGGATTCATAGTGATAAAAAAAATATATTTTATAAGTATTGCAATGAATTTGAGGTACTTTTTGGCTATTGCTTTCTGTTGTTTGTAGAGCTGGGATTGTTGAATCAATACAAATAAATTATGCTAGATCATATCACGGAAAAAAGATTATGTGATAATTTTTTCATATTAATATTTGAAGACATGAAATGGATGCTCAGAAAATATGAGGGATTTGAAGCCACTGAACACTAAAGTTATTTGTTTTCCAAAGATTAGATGGATATTTAAGCATAAGCTTTCACAGTCAGCATACCTTAATACTTCAACTGGAAATCTTTGGTATTTTTAAAAGATGAAAGTGTAATTCACTCATTCTGTTTCAGTCAACATATTTTAACACAAAATACAGAAAAGTTTCCCTTTTTTCCCCCCAAGATTGAAAGGTACCTTGCACATGCTTCCTCTGTAATTTGATTTTAAAGTAGTAAAAGAAACTCACTTGATATACTGAATTTTCAGACATCATGTAATTAGTACAACCTTTTGCCATTTGAGTAACAATCTAAATGTCAACCTTTAGGAGAAAATTGACAGCAATTCCAGTCAAAGCCAAAACATTAGCCAAAATATTCTTGTCCTTAACTACTTATATCACACTCTTTGGAATACCAGCATAATGAATACAATGTATGAAACAGAACAAGTTTTGTC
>NC_132939.1:37171500-37229000 GCF_034638445.1 Ciconia boyciana | reverse complement strand
AGCGAACTGCGTTTGATGCAACATATACTATCCCTGCCTGCTGAGACGGCATGAACACCTGCTCTGGAGGCCAATTCCTTTACTTAGCTACTTAAGCACTGTTTGACCCTCTGCAGGACTTCTCTCGTCATGGCATGTACTGAAAAATAAAAAAGAGCACCGGTTTCAAACGAATGCTTTCTGTAGTTTTGTCATTTTGCAAAAGCCTCTTTTTCCTATTTCCTTACACACCTAATTCTTCACTCTGCTCCCAAGGGAGAAGAATAGTAGAGTGAAAAAGAAGTGTTTACTGATAAAAATAAACAAAACATACTTATTCATATGAAATAATACAATCTCTGGAATATTGTGCTGTGTATCAGCAAGACATGCCTCAGATTTTTAACTCTGTACTTCAAGTACAAAAAACATTTTCCTCTAAACAAAGGTGCTTTTCCCCCCTCTGTATTTACCTGTGTTGATTTTTGTTTCTCTCCAAATGCAACAAAACATTACGTTTTCTTCTCCTTGAAAAACTGGCATGATATGAAAAGGGAGAGAGAATGTAATAGCACCCGACTATTAGAGGAGATGAACTTGTTTGCAGCAAGGGGCAACTGGATTCTACTGCGGGTGTTTCTTTTAGCCTGCTATTCTGCTCTTCCTGACGCCTGAGCCAGGAAGATGATTTGCTTTAAGGAATTAAGATGCTACAGGAGAGACCACTTACTGGTAGATGATTAATTCACAGGAAGCCTTGTCCCAAAACAGCTGTGTTACCTGGCTCTCTTATCTTTGAAATCTGCATCTGTGGAAGGAGGGAATTTACAGGGGTTGGAGTATAGGGGTTCCCCCATACAATGGCTATGCAGGACTATAAGAGTCCACCTGGGAATTTATCTACTACTTCTGTGGATAATTATTTTCAGGTAATCATCCATAAGAACTCAATAACTTTTTAACACCCATATAGAATATAGATTTCTATTCACAAAAGGCAGTAAATATATTTGGTTCAACGTGCCCAAACACCTGCTAAGTGAAATGGAATTTGACTACTCTCACTCGTGTTGGATTTGCCTCATGCCTGATCTATATTTAATGAAAAAAAAATCTGGTTAATGTTGTTATTTACACTTAAATATGTATACGTGTGTAAGTTAAAAGGAGACTGAGTGATAATGACCTCTGAGTTAAGCAAATGTATCCACAACCGAGTGTATTTTGGACAATCTAAACATTGACACACACATAGAGCCACTGGAACAAAGGGAGAGGCAATGGTAAAATATTGAGGTCTTTGTATGCGACAATACCTTAAAAGCACTTTCAGTGTCTTCCTGCAATTTTGGTTATATCATCTTAAGCTTATCTCATTTACGGAAGCACAGTGCTGCAGGAAGTGAGACCCAAAGCCTGAAGATTTAATCAGTTATTAATTAACATGTTGTACCAGTAGCTGTTGTGAAATGGAATGTAGCATATTCATCATTGTAAATAGCTGATTAAATTTATAGCGTAACATTAGGTATTTGGATATTTCTGTCATACTGTTACTGTTCTTTGCTATGCTGACTGCAAAATATAATAACTTCTAAGCAGTGTGTAAAACAAAGTGCTCAATTCACTTTATTAAAATATCCAATAATAATTGATTTAAAGGCAATAAAATGTGTTCATTAGAGGGTTTATATTCAAGAAATATTGAAAGTATACCTAAAACTGTCACTTTTATTGTGAATGAACAGGATAATATAATTTGAAAAGAGTGTGATCATACTAAAGATTTGTCCTGCAGCATTATCTGATAGCTCGTAAAGTGCTGAAATTTAATATGATGCTTTCAGTCAGTTTAATTGAAATTTAATTGCCACTTTGGGCAGAAGGTTTAGATCTGATCAATAAAATATTAAAGATTTTGTGCTTTCGCTTGGAACAATTTCTTAGCCAATGCATCAAGTGTAGCCTATGTTTTAGGAAATATTTGTTTGTTATAATTCACATAATGTTCAATATCACTTGCTAATCTGAATGTTTTAACACACTGCACAGATAAATAGTGGAAATAATAAAGCTATAGTTGATCCATTTAATTACAACAAGATGAAAGAAATAACGGTCACCTTCAGATTCATGAGAAAGGCATTAATGTAAAAGAGCTATAAATATTTTGAAATGTCAAACCTCAGAAAGACAGAGTCCAACACGAGCCTAGCTGTAAATCAGGCACATAGAAGGACCTTGAAAAAAAGATGGTTCTTTGGTATTTTAGAAATAATTACTAATACAAAAAGGGTAATGATGAACCTATAAATTACATTAAAAAGGGCCATTAGAGGAGGATTAGTTTATAAAGCTGAGAGATGGTTCCTGAAAATTATCCTGCTAGTTATTTCTTCTTTTCATTTCCTATTATTCACGATCCCCAAAATTATCTGATTAATGATAAACTAATTGATTGCTACTTTGCAATTCAAATGCAATGGCCAACTTTGAGTATCCCTTTACTGTAACCTATACTGTGCCTTCATTTTTTTTTGGTCTTTTTTGATGGTACTGTAAAGAGGATTATTCTAACTTGTTCTCTATAATGTGCAGGGACAACCTCAGTCTAAGCAGCACTGCCACAAAATTCATCTGTGCAGTTGGCTCAGGCCCCTGAATGCTGCCTCTTCATGTCTGGAGACTGCCTGGTGTCTCTGCTTCTCCGTCCTTTTCCCACCTAGACTCTCCTACAGGACCTTGGTGAGAGCGGACACAGCTGGAGGAGACTGAAATGCCACTCTCTTAATTTCTCCCGGGTCTTCAGCAATGCTCTTGAACCTAAAGCCCACAGAGCATCTTATCAAGACTGCAGTTTCCTGCACGAGACGATACCATATTCAATGACTGGCTACCATTCATAAGAGTTTTCATCCTTTCAGATAATGAGCACTGCTTCAGACAGCCATGCCTGAGTTCAGCTCTGATCTGTCAGGAGTAGAGTAAGAGGCTGGGGGAGGATCTGAGGCACAGAAAACCGTCTCATAGACCTATATGCTATGATGGCAATTTCATTGCAAGTTACTGCTTGTTTGAATAAACTGTAATTTCCAGTATATGATTTTTTTACTTAGGATTGATACAGGCGTGCATGGGGCGGAGGACAGCACTCGATGGCATGGAAAACAGATGATTTATGTTGCTGCTGGTGACAGAAGCACAAACACAGCAGGATCATCTTTTTGGCCTGAAATCAATGGCATCTATAGTGCTGTGTCCCAAGGATCAGGAGGAAAGATGAAAAAGTATAGTCATTCTCACTTCCTCTCCCACAGCACTCAACCATTAGCTGGCAGATTGATGAAATAGCCCATTCAAAGCCCTCTGAAGATTGCAGTGGTCTGTTTCCCCCTTCTGTGGGGTTTCCTGCAGGAAAGGAGTTGAAGTTGCAAATGCAGATCTCTGAAGATCATTAACTTTTCTACTGAGTGATTTCCTACTTCTGCTGACAGTTGCGAGGGGCAGTGTGAGCACTGAGTGTTGGGAGTAATTTAGGTCTTGGGGAATTTGATTAGCATGCAGAACAAAATATCAACGAATCTGACAACTAATAAAACTCTCAGCCACGTGCCTGCTGAAACGAAACATTTCCTGGCTTTTTGCCTTCAAACAGAATTTCAGGCCACTGGTTATAAAATTAGCAATTTTGGCTCATAAATTTGAATAACACTGGAGGCAAGAATCTTGGGAGACAAAATGGTTTAATGGGTAGAAATTGGAAGTGGAAAACAGGACTAACATCATACTTCTATCCTTGTTGGACCATTTGCTCTAGGCCTTTCTCCGTCTACAGAATGGGAAGATGATACTTCTTCACCAACCCACCTGTCTGTCTAATTGTGATTATTGGAAGACTGAATAAAATAATAGTCACAGACTGTGCAAGATGTTAGGTGCTGCATGGCACAATTCTGCTCTGACCAGGACAGGCCTGTGGCAGTAGATTTTTAATGATCTTTAGTTCCCAATTTTGCAATTTTTTCTTCAAGTTCTCCAGGATACCTTACTCTGGGAATATTTATTTGGAACTTGTAATTCCTTTCTGAGGCTACTGAAGAGTACTGAAGCTGGGGAGAAGGAAGCAGTAATTCCACATGTTGCAAATTCGACCTGGCTATTAGACCTCTAAGCAGCAAGCCTGTCACTCCTCCTCACTGAAGCAGCAAGATGGTGCAAGCTCCTTTTCTAGAGAAAACCTGGTTAAAATGCATGATACATTTTGTCCTTTCAGAACACCAAATTTCTTTCTTAGCTTACCATAAGTAAATTAAGTTTCATTAAAAAATACAAAGGATTTTTTTAAAGTTCTGTCGATCAAAATTCAGGCAGAAACACCTGAAATCTTTACTACAGAATCCCAAAAGTTTGGCAAAGACCATCTATGGATTTGGTTTGGATTACTGAAAAGGTAAAGGCTGACTCTGACATTCTGTTTAGATCATGATTTGGATTTTCAACCTCCCGAAATGCTTGCATTAGTCCTAGGGTTTTTTTCCCACCCGTTCTAATAAGTGTTCTTTTTCAGCTGGAATTTTATTCACTGTCTTTTTTTGAGACTAGATCACAGTCCTTAATGGATTTAAACCTCATCCTTTGAACACAGTATTTTTTGTGTACGCTCAAGTAGCATTATATTTTAGACAAAAGCGATTCCTTCATTTGTTCCTTAACTTACTCACATTCCCACTTCAAGGGTACATTTTTCACCTGGAAGACACTAAAATTGGTGTCACCTTTCCTCTGCATTGACAGTAGAGGATTAAAATGGTTGTGGTGAAGCATCTTGTATTTTCTCTTCTTCTTCTAATTTATCACAACCACATATTCCACAGGAAGTTAAGGTGGAGGGAGAGAGGGGAGGAAAGATGCCTGGCTGATAGACAGCACCTCTACCTTGCAGAAGATTCATTCCACTGCACATTTTGAATCTGCTGACAAGAAACTTGCAGCACAAGTAATCAGAGCCTTCACAAGATTGATTTTGTCCCCTGCTGGTATATGGCATATAGGGGAAAAAGGTTCTCATCTCTCAGTGTAATCTTAACTATTTAGAAGCCATTATTGCAGGATTACAAATCATCTGAATACCTTTCTTGTGTAACTTAGTTATTTATTGGCAAGTCCAGCAAATTAGTCAGGTAACATTATATAGTGTTTCAGTTCTGAAGCTCTTATTCAGTGTGCTGCTGGATTATTCCCTCAATTTGCAAATGCTAGTAAATCTATGAAGTTCTGTAAACAATACTGCATAGTGCTGAGTGCAAATATTTAACAAATTTTTCTGTTTTTTTTTTTAATTGCAGAGAAGGCTTAGCAAACTATATATATACAGTTCACTTTTCAAAGTGACTCAGACAAAATTGCAGATGTATTCTGTCCTAGGTTTGCAAGAAATGCTTAAAGTCAACTTGTCATAGAGACTAAATTGAATCTACTACCTATACAGCTCTGGAAGGGAAGATGTAGGAAAAAAGGAGAAGCATAAGATTTATCTGATGTTTGGTTGATGTATGGCTATATAAAATCTTAAGTAATACAGATAATGTCACACAATATTGCAACATATATTTTCAGTTGAACATTATAAGACAATAAGGCATAAATGGAAATTAAAGGAAAAAAATCTGAATGGTTGTCAGGGAACACTTTTTCATTCAGAGAATCATAAACATATGGAATGGTGTGTCAGGCAAAGTTTCTGAGATAAGAAGAAGGGAGTAATTACAAAATGGATTTATATCCTGAGGAATAAAGTACAGACAATGGAAAAGAGCTTTAAGTCAAATGATTTTTAACCCTCACTAGAAAAAATACTCATGATAATCGTATTTAATAGGTTCCATCTAATTTGCTGAAGTTTGCCTTCTATTCTTTGGTCAGTAATGGAATATAAATAGACATATGTAAGTCATCCACCCATGCTCAGAGCTACCATGTACTTTTAATACATATCAGTATATCAAAATGCAAACATAGAAACTGAGATATGTTCTGTAGCACTGTCCCTACTGAAATAAATTACTTGTTGATGTGAAGATATTGGATACTCAAAGCATACAAATTTTTTATATTAGAAAATATGGCACTCGGAGTGACTCTTCTGTAGTGATGTGTAAAAATAAATAATCTCAATAGATAAATATATTAAAAGGCAGCCTCCAGGGCAAATAAAAGCAGCAAATATATTTTCATGTGTGAAACAAGTAATTAGAGGAAAAGTGATAGAAAAATGCAAACCAGAACGTTTTCCCATTGCTATTCCAAAGCAGAGCAGGGGTGGGAAGGACGTCATTCAGCCTTTAATCCACTTCAAGAGATTCAGGTAGGAGCAAAAATTTTTGTAGAACATAGTCCTCAGTCTCAACACTAACAGTGGGTTCACAGATTCCACATGTCCTCATAATCTCCCAGTATATATACAAATTATGTTGCCAAATTAAGTAAAGCAAATTATATTTACATTAAGACTCCAAAGAGCTATGGAAAGACATGAGTTTGACTTAATTAGTTAGAAGAGAAGCCCCACTATAAATCACATATCTAACTGACAAACCCCATTAGAGGTGTGCTCAGTGGACTGCCCGTTTCTCTCAGTCATTCCTTTACTTTACAATTTTACTTGCATCTTCACTGGGCTGAACTCACTATATTTACCTGAGATTTTCTTCCTTGGTCAGAAAAATAAAAGCTAGAGAGAGCATACTATCTAAATGAAAAGGGAATGTGCACATCTAAATCTCCTGCAAAACATATCCAAGCTCCTATAATTTTTTCTAAGCTTTCCTGGCCAGAAATATATGTTTATATGCTACATAGCTGCAGTGCAATGAGGCTGCATCTTGCTGCATCTTGCACATGGAAGACCTACCACCAAAGTGCTGCACAAATGGCTCATATATGGATGGTAAAGTCAAGGCAATCTTCTTGTCAATGTAGAAATTTTTCTGCAATGCATGTACAGTGAGTATGGTGTACCAAAATCACCATATGTGAACTATGGCCATTTGTCTAGGATTCTGGGACACTGGGAACACCTGCTGGAATTATCCCCTCCCCAGACAATGACTCCAGAAATCCTAGCCAAATGGACAACTTTGTCATTTCTACCTAAAAGAAATCCTTTGGGTGAAATATAGAAATAGAATACCTAACAGAAGGCTACATGTCATGGTCCTTGAGAGGAAAAATATTCCTTTCATACTTTTGAGAGGAAAGAAATTGTCCAGTAAAGCAAGTTATATCATGCTAATGAGTAAAACCCTGTGGTTAGAGATAAGAAAAGCTAGATGTAACAAAGACGGCATGAACACTGTCTGTACCTATCACTAAGAGCTCATCAATCATAGCTATCCCATAACTGGAATAAAATCCATGCTTAAAAAAGCATGGCAGCAATCAGAAACACCTATATTATCAAAATGTGACCAAACTTACTCCAACAATACCTCTCAAATACCTCCAGAAAAACAGGAGACAGATTTCAGCACTGCTTTTTTTACAAGTAGTGAAGGGCAGCAGTCCAACTAGTAAATCATTGGATGTAATTCCCTTAGCATTTCTAAGACTTCATTAAGAAAAAGGATGAAACTCAACCAAGGAAGCAGCACAGTTCAAATCTGTCTTAACTCTGCTCCACTTTGCCAGTGCAGATTGAAGCATTTAAAAAAAAATAAAATAAATGTGAAATGCCTCTCAGGAAGAAAATATTAGCACTAAAATCAAGTCAAACAAGTCACATTCACCACAACCTTCCATCTGAATGGTTCTGCCGGACAAGAAATTGCTGTGGCAAAACATAGTCTTCTCACTTTCACAGTTACTGGATGGAGAGTAAAAATTTCCTAGGCAGCAATCTGAGTTTTTGACATCAATGGGAATAAGGAGCATGAAGTGCCTTTAAAATGTTAGCCATAATCAATAATTAAAAAGGTTGCTGATGCTTTTCTTGCATTTTTTTACAAACAAATGTTTTATCATAAAGGCTAGTTTTAACTTTTGCCATGAATATGCCATTTGTTATTTAGCAGATACAAATTAATTACCTTAATTGAAAAGAAAAATTATAATAATAGCAATAAAAAGTGTAATTGTATTATTTGGAAAACAGGTACTAAAGGCAGAGGACATGACTACAGATAGAAATGGTCCAATAAGACCATACGTGCTACTAGTGAATGTGGAAAGAGGAAGAGATTATGTGAATTTTGCTCTTCAGTTGAAGTGTCTTGCTTCAGATGGAAAGCGACGAGGCTAAAATTAGAGGGGATCTAACTCAACATTTAGCCAACAAAATGGCAGCAATATTGCCAGGCTTCAAAGCTGCAGAACTGAAAGTTTTAAGAGTGGTTGAGAGGTGGAGGTCCCTCACAATTCCAAGCGTGGCAGAAATCTCTCTCATATTTCAAATAAAATGAAAGGAAAAAATGTGAGTCATCCAGAAACTGGGAACTAGAAATCAGAGCCCAGGCTCTAAATTTTGATTAAGCATGAGACTACTCGAATGGAGCCAAATTAGAAATGGAGCCAAATGGTCATCCCGTTACCTTTGTCAGTCTCCAATATGAAAGTGGTATTTGAGTTGTGGTTTCTTTAGAAATGATATGACCAAATGATATGACCAAATCCCTCTCTTATTTAGCACTGTTTCCTTACATTTTTGTAAAATTGTACCAAATGCATACATTACTAATTTTGATTCCTTTGGAAGTGCTTTCTATCTTGGGGAGCTCATAGGCATGATATTTTCCATATGTAAAGGTAGAACTTGCATATTGGCACTGCCAGTTTCAATCTGCTCCGGGTCAGACTTCTATTACTGAGAGCTAAAATCTCACACATGCCTGTGAAAAAATATTTGGAAATCCTATTTCTGTTTGACAGTGGGAAGTGCTTGAGTATACATCACAAAGCAGCTGTAACAATTGACTCTACCTGCACCTGTCTTGGCTCTCAGATCTCTCAGTTCCTTTGGATGATCAAGCTGCCATCTTTCATGTGGTTTCACTTAAAATAATACAAGAATATTTTCAGTTTTGATTTATCCAGAGAAGCATCAAAGCAAGCTGTAAAAATGGTGTCTGTATTCAGCACTGGAACATGTTGTGACATATAGGACCAAAACCCAGCACTGATGAGGCAAACACCAGGAGGCTAGAAAATAGAATGAAAGGGTAGTTAATTTAAGGCTCTTTTCATGGTGACTTCCACAAACATGCAGCATTTTCTTTTCTCAAATCTGCCTCTAATTTTGAAAATCTCATTAATATGAAGAAACCAAATTTTTACCAACTTCTGCATGGCTGCTTGACCAGTGCTCTGCAGTTCAGAATGAAAGATAGCAGACATCAGTAATCATCATTGTGCAGTATATTTAAACTGTAGGCAGAACTGTGATGTGAATGGAGGCTAGGATTTAGCCTTAGCAAATAGTTCCATTGAAGAAAAAAAAGTGATGAAACAAAGCGATATTTATTCCTGGGTTGCAAAAAGAGGGCTGTTTGTGCCAAACAAAATGAGTACTTGAACAAGACATATTCAGGCTCTAATGCATATGAATGGCTTTGTACGTGTTGCTTGATAGCACACCTGTGCATGATGTTGTTAGTGTCACTCTAGGCATGTTATGGATTTACTGTATTACATACAATGCAATTATTGATTTACATAAGTATTGCTATTTTTCCCCAAATGTAACAGATTTTAGCTTGAAAGGACTATAAACTGAGAGACTTGCTATAGTTTAAAATTGGCAGCTGGTCGGGAGATGAATGCCAGGCAAAGTGAGTGTACAGGAGGTTCCTGCTGTTTCCTCAGGGAAGCGTCCCTGGGTGAGACATCTGCTGTTCAAACTTCACCACACATTTTATCAGGTGACACTCTGTCGATACCTAATCCAAATTTCTTCTGTTGTAAAATGTTCTGGTTAGATGAAAATATAATAACTTTCCATTCTCTACTAAAAATGTCAAATCCACTTGATTTTCCCCCAAAATGTTTTATTAATGAATGTATCTTTTTATCGGTATTGCAAGTCTTATAAACAGTAACTTACTTTTCCATGCATATTCATAATTTTGTGGCATGAATCATAAAATTCAAACCCATACGTGCACATTCTGTTCAAAATACTTATGCTGCATTCACTGCATCAGTATCTGAACTCGCAGTTTATTTATCTGTACAACAGCTCTTCTAGGTAAAGTACTACTGAAGCAGGTTCAATATGGGACTTAGAAAGCTAAAATTGTCGTCACCCCCTCCCCAATGCCTAATGCTGAGAGATTTGCTTCCCACAGTATGCTCCAGAATAGCGAATGGGATTCCCTAAAGCATACGTGGGAGTTAGGCATCCTTCTTGTCTTCCACAGGCAGTGGCTCTGGAATTTCTTCTGCATGGCAGCACTGCTTCAGCAGAAGAGGTGAAGAATGTTCCCACCCAAAATAAGCTTTAGCCAGGAGATTAAATGACTCTTGAGAGGTGGGAAATGAATTCCCTCAGGAAGAGAAAGAAACTAAATCTGTGTTTCACACGTCCTGACAAGAGCCCTCACCACTGGACTATTGTATAAAGGGGGCATGTCCTCTCTCTGTACTTTAAAATAGCAGCTGCAGCTGCATTTGGTGAGGATCGCTCTTCTGTCTGCATACCAGATGCACTCTCAGGACCAGATGGAGCCTTCCAGTCGTCTTAGGTGGATGACCCTCTAGTTTCTGTATTCCAGCCAGGCTTAAATACAAGATTGGTGACAAGCTGCTCACTCCTATTAATTTAGAAACACCATAAAATCACAAATGTAGGCACCCAGAGAACCTTTAAAGCTAGGAAGTAACATGCTCATGTGCTGCAGGCACCTTGAGGGTTAAGAAGCAGCTAAGCAGGAGTTTTCAGCAACACTGTTTTTGAATCAGATGTCTCTGTTATCTATGTGAGAACTGGGGAAGAAGGTGGCTAACTAAGGTCATGAAGGGAGTCTGTGGCAAGGCACAGGACTGGATCCAGAAGCCTTACGTTCAGCTACTGGACTATTGTTTTATTTTAATTGTTTAACTATTAAAAATGTTTCTGTGCAAGAAGTATAGTTGCAAGAAGCAGTTGGTGATATATTCTACTCATTTTGGTGTGTTTTAGAAACACCGTTAGCATAAATCTTCTAGTGTGATTTGCACTTCACTTAATTTTATAAATATATAGACAAGCCTCAGTCTGCACATCAGAACCAGGAATGTTTTTGTATCAAGAACCTCAAATGAGAAAATCTGTAAATGAGTTGGCTGTTTTCTCATCTGTTCTGTGCCCCTCTTGCTGCCCCTTCTGCTGTCTAAGAGGAAACTGCTTTTTTTTCTTCCCTCTCCCAGGTTCTGTCTCACAACTGCTACTGCTTGACTGATGGATGGAGGGGCACAGTAGAAAGAAACACAACCTTAAATCTGTAACAGTCAGCAAATAAGCATACTGTAGCAAAACACTTTAAGAGAAAAAAAACCCAGCAGCTGAAATCAGAAAGTGATTATACTCTATAAAAAAATTTATTCACTCTGATCACGTCAATTCCCTTTACAAAGCCTTCCACTCGCTTTAGCTTGTATTTTGGGCATACCTCAGCTCCTCATCCTTAAGTCTTTCCTTGGCTCTAGCCAAGGCCCACTCCTCAATCTCTTATCATCTGTTCAGTTTGTTCGATGTAAGCCCTTCTCAGTGTGCTTGCTATTCTTATTTTTGAGGTTTTTTTTTTTCCCCATGTCTCTTTCCAATTTCTTGAGTCGACTCACTCAGCCAACCTTTTCCAAGCCTTTTCTTAGTACATGTCTCACTACAGAATAGGAAGATACATCACAAAGGCAAAAGCCAACATTTTCAGCTGTTGTTTATGAGAGTAGCTTTATTGACTTAATGGGTTAGCTGAGGATCTGATCCCTTCAATTAAAGCAAAAAAAAGCCTCTCTCCCTCTGTCCTCCCACAGTGTTCTCTGTTTTTTCTCTCAAGTAATTCACTGAGGATAGTACTTGTATCACTTCCCTTGTCACACATAGAGCTCAAAACACTAAGCCACCAGCAAGTGATAGATAAATATCACTTAAGGCTTGCTCCCTTGACGTTCTTTTCTGAATTAATTGTTTACAAAGTATAAGAAATGCCTGTCGAAAGAAACCTTCTATGAATCCTAACTGTAGATTTTATATTATGAGTTTGATAGAACTAGAATGGGAAAATATTGGATAACTTAACAAAGTATCCTCTTTTCTGCTGGACACTACAAAATATAATGTATATTACTTCAGAGATTCCACTTGCTACCTCTTGTACTTCTTGGTGTTGAACTTACCTCTCCAGCACTTCTTTTCTACCCACTTCTATACAATGTGATTGCTGACATATATATGCGAGGAAGTGAAGGAAGATACAGGATTCATATTACCTTTGCAACTCAAAAGCTTGGAAGCACTGACAGTGTATAAGACTTGTGGACCTTTTGAATAATCTGTTCAGCGTGCTCGTGATGGGAGGCAAACCTCAGCTCAGATATGAAGATGACAAGGAACAGTTTTATGGACCACACGACCTAAGCACCTCAAGTTCTGAACTCTTATGTCTGGGGAAGGCACTTCAAGCATACATTACCTGTTTTATATTGCTTGATGGATTGAAGTAAATAAGGAAACATCCTCACGTCTACACGAATCAAAATGAAATTGAAATCAAATTCATTACCAACCTGATAATTAAGGTAACATCAGGAAGAAAAAGATGTTTTCTAGCCTTTGTGCAAATAGATGTTTTTCCTATTTCAGATGGGTAACTAATACAGGGAGGGTCAAATCACTCCAGCTCTAGGCTGATATTACAGCTACATCTTTAGTGCTGATCGGGCAGTTTGCCCAAGTTATTGGTAATAAGACAATGGATAATCTTCTCTTCTTCAAATTATTAATGTTTAGATGGTAACTAGAATATCTCCCTCAATAAAACAGGGCTTCATGAAATATTCAAATCCCATTCAAGATGGTACTGCTTGTTACATTAAAATAAAATAATTTTAATGATGATAATGTCACTTTTCTAGCTTAAACATTCAACTCCTCAATCAATAAAACACCCATATGATCATTTTAAGAGTAAGATTACTTAACCTAAGGCTTTTTAGGTGTTTGCAACACTATTCTTTTAGTGCTGTTCTCAAATAGATTATGTGGTTTTTATCAAACACACACCCACTCTCACCATCTGCTGGAAATTTATAAAAAGTGTAAGAATGTTAAGGTAGATTTCCTTCATTTATAAAAACTGGGAGAATTTAAATCAAGAAAAAAGATAGCTTAAGACGGCTGTCTCAGTTCTGAGGGTTTCTTTCATTTAGCAAGATGCTGATAACCATCTGAAGCTACAATGGCATCCAATACTGACCCCAACCAACAGCAAGCTGGAAAGAGTTAATGAAAGACATGATGGCCTTCCCAGCTGTGTCCCCACTGCAGAGCAGAAACTGCCACTGTAAAAGATGTCGGCTCACTTTAAAGGAAGTGGTAGGTGCTTCAGACCAGGATGACAGAATGGTTGAGGTTTGAAAATCATCTAGTCCAACCCTCCTGCTGAAAGCTGGGTCAATTACAACAGGTTGCTCAGGGCCTTGTCAAATTGAGCTTTGAATGTCTTCAAGGATGGAGACTCCATGATTTCTCCAGGCAATCTGCCCCAGTGTTTGACCATCCTCACAGTAAAAGTGTTTAAATAGAATATCCTGTATTTCAGTTTGTGCCCATTGCCTCTTGTCCTTCCACTGGGTAACACTGAGAAGAGTATGGCTTCATCTTCTTTATTCACCCTCATCAAGCATTTATACACATTGATAAGCTCTGCCTGCTCCTCCATGCTCTGGCTTTCTCTTCTCCAGGCTAAACAGTCCCAGCTCTCTTGACATATATGAGATACTCCTACGCCTTAATATCTTTGTGGCCCTTCACTGGACTTGCTCCAGGATGTGTATGTCTCGTTTGTGCTGGGGAGCCCAGAACTGGACACTGCACTCCAGATTTCTCACCAATGCCAAGTAAAGGGCAAGGATCATCTCCATCAACTTGCTGACAAAGATCTTCCTAATGCAGCCCAGCATGTTGTTGGCCTTCCTTGTCACAAGAACTCATTGCTGGCTCATGGTCAGCTTGTTCACCAGGGCCCCCAGGGCGTTTTCTGCAAAGCTGCTTTCTAGCCAATTGTCCCTCTGCCTGTATTTGTGCGTGGCGTTATTCTTGCCCAAGAGCAGAACTTTGCACTTCCCATTGTTGAACTTCACAAGGTTCCTGTCAGCCCATTTCTCTAGTCTCTCAGGGTTCCTCTGAATGGCAGGACACCACTCTGGCATGTCAACCACTTCTCATTTGCAAACTTGCTCAAGGTTTGAGCACCTCTGCCCCATCATCCAGGTCATTAATGAAGATTTTAAGTAGTATTGGCCCCAATACTGACCCCTGGGGTACGCCGCTAGTGACTGTCCTCCAGCTGACCTTTGTAATGCTGATCACATTCCTTTGAGCCCTGCAATAAAGCCAGCTTTCGATCCAGCTCAGTGACCACTTCAGTCAGTCAATGAGGATGTTATGGGAAACAGTGTCAAAAGCTGCACTAGAGCTGAGATAAACAACATCCACCACCCTCTGCTCATTCATTGAGCAGGTCATCTTATTGTATAAGGCTATTAGGTTGGTCAAGCATCAGTTCCCCTTCATAAATCCATGCTGACTACTCCCAGTCATCTTCTTGTCCTTAATATGTTTGGCAACAGCTTCCATGTGATTTGCTCCATGACCTTCCCATATACTGAGATGAGGCTGATCAGCATGTAGTTCCCCAGATCCTCCTTCTTACTTTTCTTGAAGATAGGAGTGACATTTGCTCCCTTCCAGTCCTCAGGAACCTCCGCTAATTGCCATGCCCTTTCAAAGATAATAAAGAGTGGCCTTGCAAGTACATCAGTCAGCTCCCTTAGCACTTTCAGGTGCATCCCATCAGGATCCATAGATTTGTGTACATCCAGCTTGCTGAAGTGTTCCCCAACCTGATCCTCCTTTACAAAGAAGAAGTCCTCATTTAGCCAGAATTCCGTGACTTGGGGTTCCCAGTAAAGAGAGAACCAGAGAAAGCACTGAGTCTTTTCCATGTTGTTTGTTGTCAGGTTCCCTATCCCATTCAGCAGCAAGCCCATTTTTTTTCTCTAGTCTTCCTTTTGCTGCTGTTGAACCTGAAGAAGCCTTTCTTGCTGCCTGTTGCATCCCTCCCTAGATTCAACTCCAAGTGGGCTTTCACTTTCCTAACACTATCCCTGTGTGCTCAGGTCTCTACATTTCTCCTGTCCTTGGTTCCACCTCTTATATGGTATCTTTCTGCATTCTAGTTTTATCAGGAGCTCCTGATTCATCCATGCAGGCCTCCTACATCTGATTTGTGGTTGGCCAGCCTGTTGGCAAAGACTCATTTGCCCCACTTGGGCAGGTGGTCCCATCTCTCCCTAGCAGTTCTCAATCCTCAAAGAGGGTCCTGACAGTTGTAAAAGCTAAATCCCTGCTGTCAACAACATCTGAGCAACCTGTTGACTTCACACGGTGTGGTCACTTCTCCTGAAGCTCTTCACCCCTTCCAGCAGGATTGAGGCCAGACTACCTGGGCCCCAATTGTTTTGACACACAGTCACAGAGCCATGTAGTCACACCTGACATGCTCAAGGTCACCCTGAAACACCGTTGGTGCCCATGTGGAATAGCAGCAGAGATAATAGCCCAAGGGTTGGACAAGCTTCAGCAATCTCTGTAACATCCCAGATCTGAGCCCTTGGCAAGCAGCAAGCGTCCCTAGACAGTAAGTCAGGTAGGCAGACAGGGCCTTCATCCCCTGCAGCAGGGACTCTTCCAATTCCATCGCTCAGTGCCTTTCTCCTCATGCTCCTGTGTGGCTCAGGCTCTGTGGGCTCAGATGCTTTGTTGGGCATTGCTCTCAGCCCCTTGTCTGCTACCTGGGCATGAAATCTATTCTGTAGTTACAGATGGAGCAGGAGCCTTGCTGCTGGTGCTAGAAGTCACAGACTTCCAGTGTTTGCCATCATAGGACTCTCCGTTTCCCAATCTAGTATGGACAGACCTTGCCTGCCCCTCCCCCAGTACAGGTTGGGGGTTGATGTTCTTGTACCTGGATGGTCTCAGAGAAAATCTGACCAATCTCTTTTTCCTCATCTCTGACACTGTACGGAGTCTGCTGACCTCCTCCCATAGCTGCTTTACTTGGCAACAAACCCACCACCAACATACATCTCCTCCAGGCAAGGACACCATCTTTTCCTTCCCCAGCCTCTGGGGGAGGCCCCAGACTTCCCCAGACCTGGAGATCTGCATCCTCCTGGAGCTCTGAGTTGAGGTCTCTCACGTGCCAGCACCCAGCAGGTGCTGGGGACCATGCCTTATACAAAAGCTCAAACATCCTTTCATCAAGAACAGCTGACAGCTAGAAGCTGCTAGAGCTTCCTCGAAGTGACAGCCCCCATGGAGCTACCCTTTCCTAGCAGCAGGAGGCACCCTTAGTTTCTTCAAAGGATTCCCAGGAGTCATTCATTGATCCCTGAGAATGTTCCTAGAAGACCTACAAGACCTAGAAGCAGAGCCTGGAAACTGCTGTGCAAACTGCTGTGTCTGTTGGCTGCCTCTGTTAGGTGCACTCAAGGTCATGGGATGTGCTCCTGGGATATTGGGGTAAGAATGGTGTGGGAAAACACACTGACAATTAGGGGAAAATAGGAAGGATGAAGGACAGGAGTCCTCTGCTTTTTCCAGTACAGTATCTGGGCTGGTCCCTGAAGGAAAGAGTGGTGTTAAGCTTGCTGCTTGCTCTAATATGTAAAAGAGTAAGCAATGGCTCAGGAGATCAAAGACTGGGAGCTAGCAAGCAGCTACTATAGGATGAAGCTTGTTCTGGACAAATGTTTCTCTGTGTTTGAGAATATGAGTTTTGGTACTATGAAAAGAGGAAGGCCTTAAGCAACAGACAGTGGTTCTGAGTTTCTCATAAAGGAAGGTGATCTGGTCAGTAACTGAGGATCTTGAGAGCTAAACTTTAGTTGTGCTTGGATACCTAAGCCAAAGAAGAGTCCCTCAGGATTTCTGTGTGACAACTTATGTGCTGGAAAATCCACTCGTAATATGGCCTGAGCCACACTGTGAACCTCATTAGGCCAGGTGTTCTCACACACAAAGGGAACCAAAATATCTACATTTTACATAGGTTAGTTTACATCCATAAACTAAGTAAGCCTTCACCTTGATCTACGAAGAATTGATCTAATTTGTGCTTTCAAAATACCCAGTGAACTGATCTCTAGATGCTGCAACATTTAGTTTCCCAGTACCTCTATCCCCTTAGGACTCATCTTCAGAGATATAGTTCTTCTTATATTCATCCTGAAACAGCAAGCTGAATATTCTTTTTTTTTTTTTTTTAAATCCCAGCTTCCTTGACATTTCCAGCATATCACTTCTTACCTTTTTTCTATCTCCACCCTCATTCATTCATATAAACACATACACTTTGCACACTTGTAAGATTCTGCTCTTCCTCTTGTGCAGCATGCATAGAACCTTAATTATCACATGAATACTTCAGTTTATGAATAACATACATTATTTAACATCAAAATTATGCCCCACAGTTGTTCTGTGCATGCAAGACAAAAAGAGATATTGACTTTGAAGGTCTCAGTAAAAATATAATGTAGATATGATTTGTTTATTTAAAAACGTCTTTTCAGTACAGACTAAGCAGTTCCAAACATTAATAATGAATATTTACCTAGAAAAAATTACAATGTAAGAACTCTATTGCCTGAAGGACAATATTAATTAGTAATAGTAGTCCATAACTTAGTTTCAGAAAATGCCTGCTGTCTTCCCTAAGTATGTATGGAGCATAATTACACTACTGTTGGTCAAATTAGGTCACTTCCTTTGAGGCTTTGTAAATATCCAATGTTCTCTTTTTCACCTATGCAGCTAAGACTGATTTTAGGTATTTTATTCTTTGTTGCAAGCCTCCAGTAAAGACAGAGAATGATCCTTGTGATCCTCCAGGGTGTATTCTGCCCTCTGTATGCCAGCTCTGCTGTAGAGGGTGGGAGCTACACATTTGTATCTTAGAAGAGAACATAATCCCTAGGCACTGTGTTTTAAAATCAAGCAGTAAATATTCATCCCAGTTGGAAGCAGAATACATTTAAACTTGTTAAAAAGATTGTTTACGGAAGCTGGTGGAAAGTCTAGGTAGTATTTATTTTAATTATTTATTCTTTCATTCATTTTCAAAGTGCTAATGAACCTCCCCCCCAAAAAAAAAACCCCCAAACCACCAAACCTGTTTAAAAGCATAGGTTGTTTAGGACAAGAGTAATATTGACAAAAATGAATCAATTTTTTTTTTTTGCTGTTGTTGAGATCCTGTGATGATAATTCTTTAGTACCCTACACAGTGTTGTGACTGTTGCCAGCATTTAAAACTCTCACAGGTAAACCTTCATCTTCCTGATTTCAGAATAACCCTTGCAGAGGGTTATTTCAGAATAACCCTTTGTGTGTGAGAACACCTGGCCTAATCAGGTCCGCAATGTAAATTCTAGCAACTATATATGCAGGTGATAGTGTGCAAAACATACGCGTACAGCTGCTTTTGAGTATGCAAACAAAGGCTTTGCCATCTCAGAGCCTCAACACTTCATGCATTTCAGGAGACTAGTACATAAATCCCGTGAAATTAAAGGCTAAAAAAAGTCAGTCAGAAGAGAATGCTTAACTTCTTAGGGTATATGTTATGTCAGCAATGGGCATTTTAAAAAGGAACCGTCTTCTACAGAGGCAAGAGTCACTTGCCCCTTGTTTTGAGGAATTTTTGATTCTTCCCAGTGTGGGACTCTGCTAACAGCAAGAGATGGAGGAAACACATATTTTCTAGTTATGCTGAAGTTTCCACTTTATTTGAAAATAACTTTTTTGTTACTACTCAAATATCCAGATACAATATATGGCACCTTAGAACTGGGAAACTGATTTAGGGATAAAATTCTAACCGTTTTCTGAATTTGCATCAGCCTTTTAAAATATACTCTTGTAGTTTAAGCTCTTCTTATTACAGTTACCTTTTTGAGCATTCACAACCTTGTTCGTGTTTTATACAATGTCAGATAGCAAGTGTCAAGAGAAATTTAAAATTATAGTTCATTTACTCTAGTTAAACATAAGGAAGCAAAAGCAATTACCAGAGCAAAATGATGGAATTAAAGATTCTTCTTGCAACCTAGTTAGGTATTTAGTGTTTGATGAGTGTTGCAAAAGATAAATATATTTTTCAGAGAGGACTGTATCAATCTACAATCATGAATGAAAGGTACTGAACATGATTTAGATATCAAATATATGGTTTGCAAACAATTATCAGTCTTGGACCAGGAGGCTGGAGTTAGCTGAGAGTATAATTTTTCTTTGTTCCTCAAAAGATTTTTTTTCTTTAAGTGGTAAATAAAGTCTTATAAAGCAATTTGATATTTATTACTGAAAATACTCTTAAACAAAGATTAAATTTTAAAAGACATCCTACAGATGTTCTGTAGAAGATGTAGATATATAATCCCACATAAACAGACTAAATGCATTCTTACCATGAGGATAAAATGTTAATTAGTTTAGTTTAATTACAATCTTACTACATGCTAGAAGTTGAAATTTAGTGGATTGGTGATTCATTTTGATTGATCATAAAAAGTGAGCATAGACTTATTGTTGTGGTGACTAGTCTAAACTGTATGCCATGTGCATCTGTAATTTAATCTGTGATTCATACTATATGGCACATTACACATAACAAAATCTTTTTGATTGTTAAATATAGAGAACTTGAATTAATCTAAGCCTTATGTATAAATATCAGATGCTCTATAAGAATGAGTTATAAATTCAATGCTGTCATTATTTTGACATGGCTTACCATAGTAACAACTGCATTCAGTTTAGGTTTACTGTGAGGTTATAGCAAGGCAAATAGTTGTGCTGCCCTGGAAAAAAGCATTAAAGAAGAGCAGAGCCTCATCATTAAAATTCAGAAAGACTGGGATGGTAGGGGAGGAGAACGATTTCCTGAAGTTTTTTTCTTCTGAGTACAGCATGCTTCTTTTTACCAGTTTCCTTTGTGTGTATTCTTCTTTGCTACTGACATTTGCAGGCAGAAGGAAGAACTGGGCTTAACCCCTGCTCCCTCCTCGTCCTTCCATCTGCAACACAAGAAAGATCCACATTAATGTGAAGAAATTCAAGGGACCTTGACCTCCTTACTGCTCTTTGGGGGGCTCCCCCAGAGGTAGGAGAGTGGGGACTCTCCTACCACAGCATGGGGAAGCAACCAGAGCCAGGTCTCCACATACTCCCCATTCTACCCTTGTCGCTTGCCACCAGTGGGAAATTTCATACTCAGCCTCCATGCTTTGGGTCTGGAGAAAGGTAGGATACTTCTCATAGTGTTCTCATGAAGCAGAAGACCTCTTAGGAGTCAACGTGTTTTGACCCAGTTTGGGGGAGGATCTACATATATAAATTTTAATGTTAGAATTCTTTTATAAAAATTAGAATAAGCTCTCTCTAAATACAAGAAATTAAGAGCAAGTCATACATTGGTTAGAGTGTGTTGGGTAGTTGGGTATTTATGATGAGTTTATAATACATTTGAGAAAGATAGTACATGTATCATGACTTTTTTTTCCTAGGTATGGAACTGACATGAAAATATTTTTCAGCTTCCACCTTTTTTTAATACATCTAAAATTATTTTATTTAAATAACAGCTGAAGCAAACATGTTTTTATTCCTTTTATTTGCCCATATAGGGACACAGTTCTTTTTGCAGTGAGTTGTTAAAAGTCCTCATATCACTAAAGTCTATTCAAGCATGTATAAGGGTACCTCTGCTCCACCTGTATCTTTGAATGTCTCCCTGGTTTTAGATGTAACAAAAATGTACAGACAGTTTCTTAATATTTTGAAAGATCTAATTGCAGAGAAATGCAAGATAATTTTGAAATAGTGTGATGGTCATATTCTTACCTGTATAATCAATTTACGTTCTTTCAAGATTTGAGGCATAATTCAGTTTCTAATGTTGTAACTTCCAGACTTGTTTTAAACCTAATGTTTATTTTTCTATTAAAGACAGGAAAAATTATGACCAGCTACTTATACATATAGAATAGTAAAAGAAAGGGGGTCAAATGATAAAGAGAGGGAAACATGACAGAGCCAAAACATTGTAAGTTCTGAGTTGCATTAAATACACACAGCAGTATTATAAAAGTGGTATCACTGATTAGAAAGTGCTTTGCAGCCACTACCATCTGCCTGTATTGTTGTTGTTCATAAGGTTTAGTATTTTTTTCTGGGGTCTAGCCAGCTCGCTTGTGTTTAATAATCTGCTGTCCTTTTATACTTTACTCAGCAATCATTCACATTCTGTTGCAATACCAGCAAAACTTTAAACAACTACTTCTCATGTTTAATTCATGTTGGGGTTATTCTCAGATGGTCTTAGAATGCGGCCATTCACTACAACCTTCTTAAAATAGCCTTTGGATATACAAACTTACAGACTCTTTGCTCATTTTCCCAGAAGGAAGTCTTCCACTGTACTGTATTTCCACTGCACATAATGCAAATTAGGTAAAAAGGGAAAAAAACCAGAGAGAGACCAGGTTCCCATGCAGATGTTGTGCATCTCTTTTCCATGGCCTTCAAAATTAGTTCTCTGGCTAGTGTACAGTGAAATGTATATTTAAGAGAAACAAAGCTGTTCTTTTTTATAAGGAGTAAAAAAAAAAAAATTCTCACCTCCTGTTGCTATACTAACATAAATCCACTGGTATAGATTGGTCTTTTCTGGGGCCAGTAGAGACATGCAAAACCTACAGACTATTTTCTCTTCAACAGCATTCTGCTATGTTTGTTAAGATTAGGTCAAAGCCACCTTTCTTTTCCTCCTTTTCCTACTACTGAATTTAATCATGCATAACAGATTATCAGATTAGGGTCTGAAGATTTTTCTAAAATTCACCTCATTTTTTTCAGTAAGTCTGATCAATGAAATAAAGGGGGGTTTGGTACCCAATACTTATCTGTGAAATAAGAAAATTCCCAGGAGGTGGTTGTAGCAAACATATAATTCCTCATATGGAAAACTATTTCCATGGAAGAAAGTGTGGTACTGCAGAATGTCTGGCACCAAGAACCTCTGACAGAAAACAGTAATGAAAGCTCAGATCCATTTTACACTTTCAGCTTTGTGACTCTGTGATTGTATTTAATAGAAGCTGGAAAGATCACCATCCGTGCAAACACTTTGAATATTTAGAATATAACATGGAGATGCTCTGTGTCTTTGCTATAAAACATATATATATGAAAGACAAGTTCAACAGTCCATGAAATGATGCGCTAATCTCAAGAATTCACATGTGATTTGGGCCATATTTTCATCTTCATGCACCTGCAATTGTAAAAGCAATTCCACCCTGAAAGTAAAGTAAACCTACAAAATATATACATTCCAGTTACAGCCAGAAAAGTCTTACAGAAAAGTACCTTTTTTTTCATTTTGAGGTAAAATTGACACAATTCTTGCAAAATAACTTCTATAGCTTATGTTAACTTTGTTTCACTTTATTTCCTCTCTGTGATTGTTGATTATCGCTTTACGTTAGCAATATGGGACTGTTGGGATATTCAGTCCTTCACTTCTCGTAGATTTCTTTTAGTCAATTCCTGAATATGTTTGTGGATTTTCAAAAATATTTTAAAAATTAAAAAAGATATAAAATAAATACTTAAGTATAAACACTACAAATACAATAACAACATATATGTAAAAATAGAACTGAATGTCTTCTGTGCTCTTCTTCCAAAGATCTGATGTTGTAGTAAAATCATTGGTTACTTCCCAAAGTATTTGAGATTTATGTTGGTTAAAAATTTATTTAGATTCATTTACTATCTAGAAATAGTTCTTTGAAATGATGCAATTTGAAATTATTGAAGAAGAGGGGTTAGAAGGGTGGAAAATGAGAAAAGAAAATTGAAAAACTTTGGAGAAATAACTAGATCTGCATATCTCAGAGCATACACCACTCTCACTGGAATTAGGGAGAATTTTCCATGCTGGCAAATTCTTTTATTACGTTTTACCACAGGATTTCTGATACCTCTCCTGAAGAACTTGGAAGTCTTCATGGTCAGAACCAGAACAATGGACTAAACCTGGTCTGGGCACCTGATATTTCTAGCAAACACTGTAATGTTCCCATGGATAGCCTTGTTTTAGAAACAACTGCCACACCGCAAGGGCTAAGACTTGATAAAGGCATTGAACCAGCTCCTGTTAGGTGTATGCCTATTATAGCTTTCTGTCAAAAAAATTCTCACTACTGTTCCACCACCAGCAACAGCAACAGTAAAAACACTACTGCAGTTACAAATCCAGTATTTCCTGGCTATTAATAGCAACCTTGCTCTGAGTTATGGTTAAAGTGTCGTGGTTAAAGTGTGAAAAACTATCAGAACCTAGGCTATAGTAAAGATGCAATTAATAATGTTGCAGCAATCTTTGCAGTGATGGGGAAGTTTTCCCATAGATCTGTGGTGTAGGCAGGACCCATAAAACCTTGGAAAAAGAATGGAAAGGACTGTTGTAGGCATCAAAATTTGTTGACAGTCAAAATAATGCACTCATCTGAGTATTATGTGCAGAGGTAATATTATTTATATAAGAAAATGAAGTGTTTCTAAGTAGAGAAATGCTGGATTTACTCACTTGGCCCTTTTATGACACGAATAAGGCAAGGACCTAGTGGAAAAAGCAGTATGTGATTGGAGTTTTAAAGATTGTAATTAGTGCTGTTAAAATGTTCTGTTAACTTTATGAAAGGGATTTTTGTCTATTCTCTTTTCCTAAATACATGATTTCCTCTTAAAACACAAACAAAATAAAAGCCAGAGCATGAAAATCGGAAACCTGAAAACCAAATCTTGTCTCAGAAGTCTGTATTTGTTTGATTTGTTTTTTTCCACTAAAAGCTCAAACACTTTAGGAAATCTCAGGCAAAAAATGAAGGCATGGACAGCTATTGACCTTGGAGTTCACAACTGCAGTGTAGCTTCCTGTTCTCTCTTCTGCCCCTTACACCCAAAAGCTGTGGATGCTCAGGTCCTGCACATTGCCTCTGGGCTTAGGGTGCTGAAACCATGTACCGCATGTGCAGATCTTATTAGGAGAAGACCTTCCTTTTTCCTCTTATTCAGCTTTTCTGCCTGCTCTTAGGAATTCCCAGCAATGTCCTTCCACTGCCTGGGAAAACTCATTGAAGATTTTCAGTGATGTTGGTTGACTGTCAGAATTTTCTTTATTAATGCAAGTAAGAAAAGGAAAATGGTGATTTTTTTTTTCCTTTTTATGATTTTATATGTCAGCTAAAACTAAATGAAATTAAGTGGGACATAGGGGTGACACTTCTACAGCCTGAGGAGTTTCTCCCTGTTA
This sequence comes from Ciconia boyciana, assembly GCF_034638445.1. Taxonomy (NCBI): domain Eukaryota; kingdom Metazoa; phylum Chordata; class Aves; order Ciconiiformes; family Ciconiidae; genus Ciconia; species Ciconia boyciana. Next base: position 37,204,386 of record NC_132939.1, on the reverse strand, counting down.
AATATCATAAGCCAGCTGCAAAGAAAGACAATCCACAGAGTTTTTTGCAACTGAAAGTGCTAGCCACTTCATATATAGATTATTTATAAGGTTCATCTATACTGCATGTCTGGTATCTCTTCCTTATGAGCAGAGTAAACTGGTGTTGCTTGGTTGAAGGTAGTGTTGTAAGTTGAAGTCTAATAGATGAAAATTTGTCCCTTGATGCATGATACTTAAAACTAACCATAAGAGAAAAAAGAATTGAAAACCAGTGCTAATAAGAAAGCATCAAAAATCAGAATTAACGGGCATAAATGTATCTTATTGTCACCTTCATATCATATAGTGGCTCCAGCTTCTGCTATTCTGTTAAAATGGCATACTAACCTGCGAGAAGTTGTCTTGGGGAATATAAACAGCAGAGGGTTGCAAAGGGCTGCTAACTGGTGGCCCCTTTTATGATCAGTTTCTGGGAAGCTGTTTCGTGTCGTCTCACTGTTGATACATTTCTGACAAAATTCTCTATGGGGTACCTTCTGTTACAGGTAAAATGTATCATGTTTATTACTTCATGCAGTCCTCCTGTGGTGTTTATTCTGCACTCGTATGAAAGTGTTTTCAGCATTGAGAGGGAACAGTAGATAGCATTAAAATTTATACCAGAAGAGTGAATTGTATTTAAATAACTCCGTACTTATAGTTAACTAAATAAAAGCTTTCGAATGTTATGGGCCGGTTCTTTAGCTGGTGTAAACTGGTTTCTGCTTCTCACCAGCTGAGCATCTGACCATTGTGTTCAGGCTGGTTAATGCAGCAGCAGGGAAATGCAGACTTATATGTCAATTGAGAATAATTCAAGTGGATAGATGACTCAGAAGGACAATGCAACAGCCCTGTATAGCTATTAATAAGGCTCCTTCAGTTGATCATCTCTGAAAGAGTTAGAATCATGTTACTTTCATGTGAAGAGCTCTTGACTCTTAACAGCCAAGAGCACTTCACATGAAATGTGAATGCATGTTGAATGTTTATTCTTTCATTAAATCATTCTTTGCTATTCTCAAACCAATGCATTGTTATGGGATTTCCTTTTACTTTCAGCTATTTCTAGGTTTCAATACAAGTGTGGTTTGCTGTTAGTACTTGACTAATTATACTATTGTTGGTGTATTAGTTTAATCTAAGCCTGTCACCTTGGCTTTCTGTTGTCGTGCACCCCATTCATTCAACAGAGTCTTCAATGGATTTGGGCAAAATAACAGATGTTGCAACTATCTCACTACTGTTTTAAAAATGTCTATTAAATGAATTATAATCTAATGGAATCTCAGAGAGCCCTCGTTCAAGGAGCCGCTCATGTTCACCATAATGAAATGTAAATAAGGTTTTGAGCAATAAAAACTTCACAAATGTACAATAATTGTTGTTTGCTTGAGAGGTTTTTGGGGGGCAAGGAGGTGTTTAAAATCAAAACAATGGCAATCAGGGTTTTTAACTTGACCTTCAGATAGAGAAAATAAGTGTTTTGCTTGGTTCCTGTGGATGTTGCGCTCTCTTAGACTAAAAAGCTGTGTAATTGAACTGAAATGCCAATTATTTTATATTTAAATATACGACATTGTGCAAAATCCTACCCTTTCTACAGCAGGCTTTTTAATTTCAGATCATTACATTTCTGCTACTGATTTTTATCCCTCTGTTAGTAGCAGCGGTGGAATGCCACATAGAGATGAGGAATGTTTATTTTAAATACCAAAGGTGAAACACAACAAGAGACTTGAATTCTTAAGAGACTTGTATTCCAAATAAGCTACCTTCTAAGTATCAGCTTAGGTGGGGAAACAATTCAAAAATTCTACTTTTACACTCAGCTTTGATACCAAAAACTCACTAGCAGTACTTCATCACTCACCTTTAAAGATTTCCAGGTGCTGAAACTGATGGGCTGAACAAAAGAAAGAACAAACCCCACCACTTCCCACTTCTTTAACATTGTGCTACAGCACTACGTTCCTTCTTGCCCAGTTCTCTTGCATGGAGCATTTCTCAGCTGCACGATTCTTGCATTCCTCTATGGACAGTATTCTTTTCAACAGAATTTAAAAAAAAAAAAAGTAGTACTGACTCCTTCTTGCATTTCATATTACGCCTGACACATTGAGCCAGGTTTGAACCAGCAGATGATGTAGCTCTATTGATATTGACTCGAAGTGTGTAAAAGAACAAACAGGGATATTCAGTATTGGTGTTAATGTGTGCAACCTCTTTGGTTTCCTGGTAAAACCTCTGAATGGTCTACTCCCATACATGTTTCCAACTACTGTTCCTTAATTACTGAATTGAAATCCAAGAGCACACAGGAAAAAGAGGGAATATTTCCAGTTCTCTGTTAGATACCGTTTAGTGTGTGGAGTCATTTCCTCACCAATGCATGTCTGTCTAACAGTGTGGATGCAGAATTGGCATTCGACAGGGGTAAGTTAGAGAGCAGTGCAGAAGATAAAGATACCTGATGAACTGGATTTGTAGAAATGTAAATAAGTGCATGAGTCACAACTGTCTAAATTTAGCCTTTTCTCTAGGGAAAATATTGTCTTTGTTGTCTAGTATAGGAAGCCCAGGCTATTACTTTGCTTACAAATAGAGATGCCATGTTACTGTTTTACTGTTCTTATCATACTTAGAAATCTTCTCTGAGTGAAATTTTTGTGGGATTTGCTGAGGTCCAGCAGTCAAGTCAAAGCAGTGGCTCTGACCAAATTGCTTGGACATGACAGACAAGTAACCACAAGGCAGGCAAAGAATGACTGTGAAGGCGCTCGTGAAAGTATCAGATACCTTATGCAAACGTTGCTTGATGTTGATGCCTAGATTTCTGCTTTGCCTCTTCCGGACTAAAAAATGAGCCTTACTAGTAATAACTGTGCTTGAAATGTGGTTCTGTGTTTGAAAGATTAGGTGTTCTCACCATTGCTATCAATAGCATAGCTGAAACCAGAATATCAATGGCATTAAACATTCCTCATGGAGATGTAGCCTAAATTTCAGATAAGAATGACACCCATGCTACTAGAGTATTACTATTTATTGGAATATGTTAGCCCGAGACATAGCTGAAGCTCCTGCTGTTATACTTCTGTGGCAATGGCACCTAGATAAAAAGGACTGATTCTGGCAGCTAAATGCACATGGTGTTGTAAGTTAAAGTAGTAGCATGTGACACCATCCAGTAAACACTGGGCACAAATCTTTCTGCTGTGATAGTACTGTTGACATGCAAACACAATGAGACATATGCTTTGTTTTGATTTTTCTTTTAAATACAAATCAAACATTGTAAACCTTTTAAAAATGTATGCTTATGAAAGCAGAGAGTAATGAAAGAGAATATGAGCATAGTTATGGTAAATCATTGTATAATATGCAATAGTTTCAAGCTACTCACACGTCACTTCACCATAGCATTTGCAGCGTAATGAAATGGTCCACAAATGATTAATATTCTTAAGTGCTTTCCTTTTTCTCTTAAGTGCTTCCAGGCAGAAAAAAGAAATATATTGCATTATCAGTGTTTGTGTGTAGTTAGTGTCACAGTGTCTATTGATTTTTGCCTCCTGTTACAAATGCACATTAGGAGGTTTTATCTGTATATGATAAACAAATTGGGGAGCGCATTTTGAGCTACAGTTATAGCTGGTATAAATGGTGGTATCACCATTGACTTCATTTGAATTATGCTTATTTACATAGGTTGAGTATGTGGCCCTTGTCTTCTGAGTGAACTGAGAATATTCAGTATAAGTAATACTTTATCTCCCTGTCATTTAGATGTCTCTGGGGACTCTGCTTCTGTTCTACTCCCATGACTTTCATTTGTATTTCTAATGATTAAAAATACTTTCTCTGAAATGAAAAATTAACAGACCTTGAATATTGGGAACAGGTTAGCTTTTTTAAAGTGTCTGTGAGTTAATTTTATTATTGTACCTTTCTATGTAGGTAACATTACAGAGGGTTAGGGATATATGGAATTGCTTGAGTCTAAAAACATGGTATGTCTTTCACAGCAACCCTTCACTTGGTCCCAGTCTATAGGTAGGCCCTGTATTTTCAGCACCACTAATATGCAGATGTTAAATATTAGCCTGGTAAAACATCAGAGTTCTGCTAAAGCCACAGTCTCTACAGTGACTGCAACTGAGCTCTGGTGTAGAGAGCATCACTTAAGCTTGAAGGGTGGCCTGAAGAAGTCAATTTTCAGTTCAAGAAATAGAAAGAAAGTTTCTAATTCTTACAACTGTTATGAGGAGCTTGAAACTGATCTGAAATATTTTCAAAGACAGACAGATATTCAAAACCCAAAACTTGTACTTTTGGGGAGAAGGAGCAGGAGGGTGAATGAAAAAAAGGAAAACTCATGATAATTAAGCCAAATCTTAGCAAGGCTGAAGCCTCTTCCTTATGCTGCTTTTTCTGCATTTGTTCTCACCATAGATTCATGAAGAATTGGAAAAAGAATCAGGAAAATTCTGGCAGAGAAAATATAGCGAAGAAGCAAGCCAGTCTTGGCAGATTTCAGTTAGCAGTAGGAATGTGGAATTCTTGTCGGTGCCCTCTCATTAGGTAATGGTGTCTTTTCCAAGTGAAGAGACTGAATAAAAGTCCTGCTACTATTGCTGTGGAAAAGAAAGAGGGAAGTCTTTGCCATGACACTGAAATTCCATTCATAAGCACACTTTTTGTTTAATTAAAAGTCCTCATTTCACTATGAAAGAGTAAAAAATATTGAATAGCATTAGTAAATAAGGTAATAAGTTTTAAAGATTTAGAATTGTTTTTATGTATGTACATATGTAAGTGTATGGTTATTTCATGGAAGCAATTGCTGGAAATCTGTTTAGAGAATGAATGGAAAATCCTCCAACTTACAAGGGAGTTCTCTGAAGAGCAGTTTTTGAGAGCAACAGGACAGAAAATACAGCAGAAGAAAAGGGCAGAAGGTGAGTTTGCGCATGGGCTTGTGAAGAAATAGTTTTCTCGGGATGCATTGCTGGACCATGAAGGAGATCTCCTGCCTTCCTTTACAGGGAAAGGAGACAGAAAAGGCGCTGGGAATGAGATAAGGGAAGGCTGAAACAGGGATTCTTATGTTGGAGGATATATCAGGAAGTTCCTGTTTTTCAATGGAAATATTGAGACTGGTTTAGATACTGCCCAAAACTTGCAAAGGCACAAAAAAATATTCAGCTAGGCAGGTATTCTGAAGTCTCATGGAACAACTCAAGTGAAACAAGTATACATTACATCAGCCAAGAGCCAAAGGTCACACACAGATATACTTCTAGAGAAAAATGAAACAAAATTAAGAAGGCACATATGAAGGCCTACATGACTAAAAATGGATAATGCTTAGTTTTGTAAATCTTCTTTATCATATAAAGGAAGTAATGTTGAGCGGAAGTTCCTCTGCTAGAAAGTGCCGGTTGGTCAAATGTCTGAAGTGGAAGCTGTGGCCAGGCTTAGAAATGTCCATTGTCAATGGTGTTTTGGAGGTGAATCTGGGAAGGAAAACAAGAAGCCCCTTCATCTAGTCCAATGTCAGAGGCTTTGAATGACAATATCACTTCAGTGTGAGCACAAATCGAAAACACTTTTTTCCCAAAAAACTTAAAATTATTTAAATAATTCCCAATATTGTTTTTATAAATTGTTCTAAGCAACATAGACATTGTAAAATATTTTTTAACAGGAGATAGCAAAAATATTGCCACCCGACAGTGCTAAAGCAGAGAAGCACAGAGAAGTTACAAACAGGGCAACTGTATCACAAACTGCACATAACAATGCACTGTCAGACCCGGCATTCACAATCCTTAATGGAAATGCCACTATGTGTTTTCTTCGGTGATACCATGATGAGCCTTTGAATTGACAGAGCAATGAGGGCAACATTGTCTGAAGATTAAATGCAACCTGATTTTCATGCATAATCAGATCATTTTGTTGATATTGTGCCCAAGAATGTTCTATCAAAAGGAAGAAGAGATCTAAAACAAGCTTGGCAATAGAATGCAGTTATTTTCTATTACATTGGCACTAGACCTTTTTGTTTTGGAGCTTTCAGAGATACATCTTACCAGAAGCTACTCTGAGAATACATGTTATTAGCCAAGAGCCAAAACCATTAAAATGTTGTAATATAACACTATACAATTAATATATTAAAGATTATAAAGAAATGTATATAAAATGGGGACTCAACAATATCCCACTGTATATTCACTTTTTAAAACAAACATCCCATAATGCAGAGTGGTTATACATGGTGAGCAAAGGACAAAGTGAGACACACATATAAACATCAGCTTAAGTATGAACTGATGCGCAAATTACTTATCTGCAACGATACTAATTCACAGAGCATAGTTTGTATCTTTGTAGAGAAGCTGCAGTGTGTGTTACATTTAATTACTTTCCCTGTGGCTTTAAATTGAGTAGGGTTTTTAATATGTAGTTGGACTAGGAAAGAGTTGATTCTTGACTGTAGCTAATACATGTTTGCAAAAAGACTCTTTTTTTGCTTGAATAAACCTTGTAGCAGTTAGCATATGAAACTAACTTCTACTAAAAACCATATGATAAAGGTCTGACTACTTAAGGGCTTTTTCTAAAGCTCACGAAAATCGATAGAAATACAATTGCTTTCAGTAATCTTTGAATCTGGGCTTATGCAAGAATGGTTACTACTCTATAATAGCATAATAATGTCTGAAGAAAGTATAGTGCAGGTTTAGAAGTGTGCAATTTTTACAATTTTTTTTCCTCTTGACTAGATCCTGGCATTACTCAATATTAGATCAACATTGAGAGCTAACAAAGGTTTGAAAAGCCAAACACTTGGAGTCATGGTCAATTTTTTATGGTCATTGATCAACAGTTTGGCATTTTTGTTAGCATAAAAATATTGAGATGGGATAAATAAAGAAGTTTAACCCATGGATCAATAACAGTTGTAGAATACTAACATGACTCTGAGCAAAGGCTTTATACATGGGGCAAACAAACTGCATGAGATGAAAAGACAAAATCCTCTTTCTTTCTGTTTTATAGAAGGAATTTTGAGATCTTTTTCAGAAGTGGGTCTGGAATATTACAAGCAGGACAACATAACATCTGTATTAAGAAGACCATGGTTGTTGTTTCTTTCTGTGGATTAATCTTCTGCAAACATGTCCATAGGTGCCATGATTCTAACACTCAAACTGCTAGAATTTGGTATTTTGCAAGCAATTAAACACAGCCACTGTTTCCTTCTGTTGTCCCAGAATAAAATTCTAATTAATGTGTAAAAAAGGTACCTGATCACATGAGTAGATCCTTCCCTTCTTATTTCCTCATTTTAAGTTTTTGTCTACATAAAAAAAAAAGAAAAAAAGAGCTGTGGCACAGACCCAGAAGGAGTTCTGCAGCACATGTGAACAGTCTGTCGTGCCGAGGAGACCGGGCCAAATTTGTTCTTGCTGTAATTCCATTGAAGTCACTGGAGCTATTAATGGGGATGAATGTTGCCTTTTATCACTTTTGACTTTGTCTGCTGTGAGAATTAGATTTCACAAATTTTCGAGATTTCGCTGGTTGGGCTAAAAATAATGCAGTGCACAATTTTTTTTCCCCTCTGATCAGTATGCTAAATGTAATGCACCTTTCAGTGAGGAAGATATTAGACTTGATAATATAATGTCTCCAGTAGCAGAATCTTTGCAAAAAGTAGTGATAGGCCATTTTCTATATGTAAAAATGAGCAAAATGAATACACTTGCTGGTTATTTAGAGAAACAGCCAAGTACCTGGTTTATAAAATTGACCAGTGGCTGGGAACAGGTAATATCTATCCAATAAATTTCCTGACTGGCAAATGAACATACCCATTTTGCCCACCTCCCCACTTCAATGAGGTTTTAAAATGCCTAATCTTAAAAAAGGAAAGTGTATTCCTTTAGCAAAATATCCCATATATTCAGTAATTCAGAGTTTTCAAATACAGCTTTTTAAGTTGTAAAAAGCACCTGCAATGTATACAACTATATCTTTGAGACTTTCTTGGCCTAATTTGTATACTCATGTTTTAATACCTGTAAGCTGACATTCTTTGAAATTTGAGAGGTCTTTTGCATTACTTTTATTGAATTGAATGTTGTCATTGAAAGCAAGCTGTATAAATGCCAGTGTTGTGGGTTTTATTCTATAAAAAGCAATATTCTTCTTTGCTTTCTTTTGCTGAATATTCTTATCAATTCACAGAAGACTTAGCTGATTTCAGGAAGCAGATGCTGAGTCTTGGGAACAGATTTTTTCCAATATCAACATCTGGAAGTGTAGCTGTCTCCACTAGTGGTGAAACTGGTGGCTGTGCAAAAACCTTCAGGGCTAATATCCTGGGTCACGCTGCTTAGGGAATTGCTTGAAGTCTTTCTCAGGATATTTCTTTGAGTTACTGCTGACTTCAAGGAATCTGTTTCTACCCTCCAACCCCCATTAAATACGATGATTAAAAAAAAAAGGCAAATAATTTTCTCAGTAAAAGAAAGATATTCCCAGGGAGCAAGATACTATTTTCTCTGGTTTATTTAAAGATCTCCCATAAATAAAATGACTTGAAGTCTGACGGATTGCTTCTGAGGGCCATTTACCATCTCATTCCTATTAATTTCTGCATTCCTTAGAGTTGTGATGATAACAAAGATACAAGTTGCACTTCTGGTGAAAATAGTGAAACAGGGAAGCTCGTTATCATGAAGAATAAGTAAAGAAAAGTTAGATATCATTAAAAAGATATTTGTATTCATAATCTTTGGATGACAAATTTTGAGCAATACATTTTAAAATTTTACTTAAATATTACTGTACAGATTTTAGTGCTCGCCAGAAGTCCAACAAAGGACAAATCCTGGACAAAGGATGGTGTACTTTACACATTTGCAGTGGCTATACTGTCATCCTTGGGGAGTTCTACTATTTCACACAAATTAGAGCGCTCCAATGCCTTATATTAATAGATTACAGGAACTGCATTGCCAGTGTCTGATTTGTTATTGTATCTTCCAACAAATGTGTATGTGTTGATTTTTAACCTTTAAAGGGAATTACAGTACTTTAATTCTCATTGACGAAAATGGCATGGGCCATATGTACTTCAGAGAAACGATGTGCTAAATATTCCAAACTATATGCCTCTTTCATGGCCATGGCCACCTTTGAATCTATATTTTAGAAGTACAGTTATATCATTTACATCTGAGACCTCTGCCCCACTTCTGCCTACTGATTTCATTTTATCCCCCCCGAAAGACTACAAAGGTTGCATTAGGCCCATTCCTGTTACGATGACACCGTCTTCACACTATGAATGTTGGGAAGAATTTAACCTGTTCTTCAGAAATAAACAAACCTTCCCTAACTTTGATTTCTGTGTATATTTTACACTTTGATATATCAAGTCACTTCTTAGAAAGGAGGTTAATAACAACGTTCTGAAGTTTCAGTGTCTGAGCCTGCTGCTTTTGTAATCCTCACCCTGTCTCATTGCTATTCTAATTATTATCTTCATTATCATTATGGTATGTTTTCTCTACAAGAATAAACAGCCAGGGTTACAAAATATAAAACAATGTCAACTCTTTCCCAAACTGCTTATGTGTACACAGTACTTGAGACATTCAGAATGAGACTGATGAGCAAAAGTATCTTTGCAGAATTCTTATATTGCAACCATAAAAGCTGAAGTAATACAACTTACAGAAACGGTGTTTATACCAATACAGCTATGATCAAACCGAAGACCTGCCAGCTTTAATTTCTTAATGAAATAAACATCTGCCATAGAGCTTTTGTTTGCTTTGCTTAACATATAAACCTCTCCCATTAGGAAAACCTTAGCTTCAACATTCTGTTTGATTCAGCTGAATTTTTTTTTTTGCGTAGAGTATCTGCAGAGCAAGACTGTTCTGTACCCTCAGGTAGTTGAAAGTTTCCTCAGCAAAACCAATCAGTTTCATGTGCAAAAAGACCCATGATTCTTGCATCTGAAAAATTAACCCAACCCAACTGCAGTCGAGCAGTGGTATGAATGTCTGGGGGGGTAGGCTGTGAAGTGGAAATAATCTCTAAATGGCTTTTTGGAGCAATTGTATCATGTTGCCAAGTTTCTGTAAGACTCCATGATATTAATATTATTTGATTAATTGCTGCATAATGGATAAAAATTGCCAACCCTACTATGAGGTTGCAGTTAAAAAAAAATAATCTTTTATCTTTGACAATAATTTTACTTTACATTGATAACACCCTCTAGAAAGTTACTTAAATGAACATTCTTATAATATTATTACCATTGACATGTGTCCTTAAGAGTATGATTTCATTTGGAAGTGGGGGCTCTACACTGCATTTGACCTCAATGATCTAATAGTACCTTTCCGTATTTCTAACTTTTGTGAATTCCCTGTATTAATTATTATGAGATGTAAAAGGGCATGCTGCATTTGTCTTCCATGTGACATTCAACACTAAAGTGGCCAAAGGACTATGGAGTGCATTGCTAGAACAATTGTCTGCTGGATTAGAGGGAGGAACAACATAAACAAACGCATTTGCACTACCAGCTGTTGTTCTATTTACTGTGAGAGCACTAGCGTAGTGTATACATTCTTCAAACATACTTCTGAACACATATGTTCTTCCTGTATTGAATCAGTGGTAAGTCTCTTCTAGATTTTTGTATGATTGCAATCTGTAACCTGCTAACCAGAATCTTACTAAAAATTCTTGTAAACAATGTGTTTCAAACCATGACTCAATTAAGAGACATTTATAAACCACTGTTTTTCTAGGGATTTCTTTGAGACTTCAGGTTTTTTGTGAAGACATCTCTTCACTGCAGGAAAATTCTGTGAATGTAATAAAGTTTAAAAGTATTAAATAAATTTTGTATATCTTTCTGTAAAGTCTGATAGAACATGAGAACTATATGAAAATAGAATACTTTGTGATAACATTTTTGCTTAAATCTATATTTATCTATTAATAGCATCTAAATAAGTGCTAGTATTCTCTCCATAAGTGATTGCTAGAAGGTTTATGAAAATGTTTAGTAAATAGAGAACGTCAGAAAGAGCCTCTGTTCCTACAAGAGGCTGCAAAAAAATTTCCAAGAACAGTCCACAAATACTATACATCAACTTGTGTACTTCGGAAGGGTTATCCACATTGAATTATACCTCATCATTGAAGTAAAGTATTCTTAAGCTTATTGTTCCATTTTTCTTTTAAGAAACTGAAAGCTCATCTTTTTCTGTTTTACTTCCTGACTTTGCAACCCAGATGTATTATTTGTGGAAAATACTGTTTTTAAGTAATAATTTACACTTGGGGTGACACTAAGTCTAGATTTTACTGCAAAATGTTTGCATTAAATAAAGGGAAAGGATAATATAAAAAAAAAAAACAACAGAAAAACTGCTAAGAGTATTAGTAAAAAGCCAGTAAAACAGATCTGAGTTAAATGCTTAACAACTCCCAAATCGAGTATTTTATGTATTAGGCATCTCATTGAAAATATAAGAAGAAGGTTAGCACCATTTCAATTTGCTTAGTGTTACTGGATATTAGGAAGGACAGAAAGAGAGCTCATAAAGTATTTCCATTAATAAGCTTTCCTTCCTGTATCCTTCACCTTTCTGTTATCCTTCACCAGAACACCCAATTCATGTTAAAAAAAATAGACCAACAGAAATCAAAAGCTATACAACACAGATGCTATTCCAGCCATCAGAATCAGGTCAGTTTTTAACTTCATTAAATTGCTGTCATATGGTGTCTGCTGACATGCATCAGACTTTGGAGAGTCTTACTCATCAGGTATTCTCTAAGATTGTTAACAAGAACAGCAACTCTCATCAGGGGTCCCCAAAAAGCAGCTAATTAGGGGACAAAGGTTGCTCAGATTGTGACAATTACACCTGTAGGTCCCTGTAGAAACACCAAAATCTTGAACAAATGTATGTTTGGTTGCTTAGTGCAAGAAATAAAGAGCTAGTCCATTAAAAAAATGAGAGGCAGAAACTGTCAACCATTTGAAAAGCTTTACGAAAATGATCATCCAATTAGTGGCTATGATCAAATCAGGCATGAACTCTCTCTGGATGGCTCCATAATTTTCCTTCTTGCATGGTGTAATTTCATATAGCTCAAATGAACTCGTGAGAGGTAATTCAGTTCCAAACAGTTTTCTCATCACTGCTAATTATACTAATACATTGAAATGCCTCCTACAAAATGCATGAGCCCTTTAAGCCACCTCATTAATGTGATATAATTTTTGCCAGAATATATATCAAACCTATTATCACCACAGGTTTTCTTTAGCATTTTTTTCAAAATGTCTATCAAAAAGCTGAAAAAGTAGATTTCTTTCGTCTATTCTCAACATAATTAACTGTTTCTTTGAACTGTGGTTGTCTATTGCGGTATTTTCTTTAAAGAGTACTGGCAAAATACAGTATGATAGGGGTATTCCTCATACCTACAGGTTCTTTTCCCTGAGTATTTAATTCCTTAAATCTTTTTTCAGTTGTAGCTGATTCTTTAAACGGCAAATGATGCATGCAATAATGTGCAAAAATGAGTTATACAAACTGAAAGCAGGGGTGTAAAAAGAAGCATCATCTGAGACTAAAATAAAGACAGATTTTATGGTATTTATGTCAGTTAATTTAACTGCTGGTAGGGGCTTTTGTTGAAACATGAGTTAGTTCCAGTGTTTAACCTTGCAGCATTAATTTATGCTTTATGGCATGAGTACTTCATCACTCCCTCCTTGGGAAGACAGTTATCTCATTAGCCAGAATTTAATGAAATGCAAGGATACACTTCTTAATTTCAAAGATTACTATAACACAAATCAGGTGTAAATCTCAGACTGACTGTCCCTTCCCTTTACCCGTTTAAAAAAATAGATCCATTTTGCAATCATATAACAGAAATTCATCTGGTAGGATAAATTCCACTACTGCTATTCTAAAGGCATTTCTCATCTGTGAAAGCTGGTTTAACTTTGCATTCAGTAATATTGGTGACATTTAAGGTCTGTACAAAGTTTAAGGTTTATAACTCATTGTAACTATTATGGACAATTAAAAATGTATGGTGTTGGTTTCATTGGGGAAGGATGTCTTGCACAAGAAGTATGGAGCAAAACCTGGCTTCATTTTCATAGAACTGTATCTAGATCCGTTAGAACATGCATGTGCACACTCTATCCCATGTAAGACTAACATAACTGACAAGACTAATGTCGGTTTTTTACACTGGTGTCTATCACCATATCCAGAATCCCAATAAACACAGAACACTGTACTGCCTTGTAGTCTCATTTCTTTGAAAGACAGGGTGCTCAGACACTGTTTTACTGTGTTTTTCATATGCCTTTCTTTTATTACTTAACTGTTGTCATAAATTAACTTAATTTCCTATTGAAATTTCCATCCTGCAGTTCTTTGCATGGGAGTGTACTTCACTGAACAATAGCAGAACCTAGAGAATTCATTATACAAAATGTTTTTTCAGTGAAAAATGCAGGTGCTTTGCTCTTGTTCATAATAGCAATTCTTTGTTTCAGTATCAAAGCAGGCAAATTTATTAAAGATTCTCAGTCTTATATAATGTTAATGCATATAATATTGTGTTATGTAATATTTACTTACCAAATGCATCAGTATGAAGTCATAAATACATATTTTCCCTAATGTTAACAAATAGTAATAGCAGTGCTTTACACTTATAGTCAGTTACAAATAATGTCCCACATTTTAAGACTAAGAAGTCTGTCCATGACCAGCTGGATACCTTACATAGAATGCGAGCAAGAAAATATGAAGAAATTCAGAGTAAGTCAGTCTTGTATATTGGTATCAGGCTGGGTTTTCAGACTATGCATATTGATGGAAGGAGGGAACATCCTTGTGCATGGTGTGGCTCTAAGTAGGGCAAGGCATATGCATGTTAATTAAAGATGTTTTTATAGCAGTTCATTTTTTAATTTTATTTCTGTGTAACAGAAAATAGTAATCACAACTTAAAGTCTATAGCAGTCTGAAATGTGATTATTTTTTCAGCAGACCAGGAAAAGACTGTCTGCTTCCAAACTAGAGTGTGGCCTTTGGTTTCTGCAGCCATAATTCCTGTATCTGTTTTCCAAAGGCAACTAAAAGTTTGGAATGACCAGGTCACATCTGTTTGTCATTAGACACACTTTGAAACTGGACAATGCAGACAGCTTAGCTGTGAACTTCAGGAAGTGCCACTAAAAGTATAAAACCAGGCAATTCAAGTACTCCTAGAATAAGTGTTTACACTGCCTCATGGTATGTGGATCTACATATTTGTCCGTGAGAGTTTGGTATGGAAATCCACGCTGTTGGTCTGTCTCCGTACAGCAACCCGTATGAAATAAGCTGCCTCATGTTGATTCAAGTCGGTTAAGGAGAACATTCATACACAGTCTAGGGTTTTCCATCTGTTTTAAATATCTCCAGAATCTTGTCAGAATAGATCATTGCTTTTTCCTTCACTGGATCTAGCCCTGTCAGGGTGAAGTCCATGTATTCTGGCAGGAACTGTCATGTCATTTATTATGTTTGTTTAGCACACTGGAGTATAACCTGACTCTGCCAGTTAGGTGCCACTACTTTAAATTGTAATAATAATAAGGCACTACGGAGAAGGGACATACTGAACAGTGAAGGGTCTGGAGCACAAGTCTTGTGAGGAGCAGCTGAGGGAACTGGGGTTGTTTAGCCTGGAGAAAAGGAGTCTCAGGGGAAACCTTATTGCTCTCTACAACTACCTGAAAGGAGGTTGTAGAGGGGTGGGAGTCGGTCTCTTCTCCTGAGTAACAAGCGATAGGACAAGAGGAAATGGCTTCAAGTTCCGCCAGGTGAGGTTTAGATTGGATATTAGGAAAAAATTCTTCACTGAAAGGGTTATCAAGCATTGGAACAGGCTGCCCAGGGAAGTGGTTGAGTCACCATCCCTGGAGGTATTTAAAAGACATGTAGATGTGGCACTTAGGGACATGGTTTAGTGGTGGGCTTGGCAGCATCTGCTTTACGGTTGGACTTGATGATCTTAAAGGTCTTCTCCAACCTAAATGACTCTATGATTCTATTCTATGATTCTATGAACAAGAATGCTGAAGCATATCTGTTTTCATTTGAAACTCACTGGGCAAAGTCCAATAGAGTTATAGAGCAGACAGGACCTCATTTGTCAAGATTTTACCTTCTACAATAAACTGCATTTCTGCATTGCCACCTAAAAAAAAAAAGGGTTACTGCACCAGTCCTCCTAAATTCATACCTGTTTCAAAAGGGCCTGGCTTGTTCACACTAGATGCAAAACCAATTTCAAACATTATTACTTTATAGCTCATTTAATATATTGTGTGACTACACATATGTTACCTGGTGTCAAAGGATGAATTGGCCCCTGGAGAATCTAGGTTTCAAGAACACCCTTTCCTACGCTCAGCTTCCCTTCAGGCAGAAACTGAGAGAGTGGGCTGCAGGGAAAAGTACTTGTAAGAAATCCCAGGTTAGGAAAATGATCTGGAGGAAGATTTGCCATACTAGTAAGAGAAAGGGGGTTGCACTGCCATTCAGAGGGACCGTGACAGGCTGGAGAAATAGGCTGACAGGAGCCTCATGCATTTCAACAAATGGAAGTGCCAGTTCCTGCACCTGGGGAGGAATAATCCCACACACCAGTACATGCTGGGGGCCGACCAGTTTAAAAGCAGCTTCGCAGGAAGGGACCTGGGGGCCCTGGTGGACAGAGAGTTGAACCTGAGCCAGCAATGAGGCCTTGCAGCAAAAAAGGTCAGGGGTGTCCTGGGCTGCATTAGGAGAAGCGTTGCCAGCAGGTCGAGGGAGATGATCCTTCCGCTCTACTCAACACTGGTGAGGGCATACCTGGAGTGCTGTGTCCAGTGCTGGGGTCCCCAGTACAAGAGAGATATGGAGCTACTGGAGGGAGTCCAGCAAAGGGCTGCTAGGATAATTAAGGGACTAGAGCATCTCTCCTATGAGGAAAGGCTGAGAGAGGCTCCAAGACTGTTAGACTTGGAGAAGAGAAGGCTCAGGGGGGATCTTATCAATGTGTATAAATATCTGAAGGGAGGGTGCAAAGAGGATGGAGCCAGGCTTTTTTTAGTGGTGCCCATTGACAGGACCAGAGGCACAGTTCCTGCCGTCTGGACATCAGGCAACACTTTTTCACTGTGAGGGTGACAGAGCACAGGCACAGGTTGCCCAAGGAGGTTGTGGAGTCTCCCTCCTTGGAGATATTCAAAAGTAATCTGGACATGGTCTTGGGACCCAGTGCTAGGTAGCCTTGCTTGAGCAGGATGGGGTTGGACCCAATGACCTCCAGAGGTCCCTTCCCACCTCAGCCATTCTGTGATTCTGTGAAAGGCCTGGCTGAGAATATGTTACACGTCTTCAGCTGTACAAGAAATCTACTGAATCAGAAACCAGGAGATGAAGCTTGACTTTCAATGTTGATTTGATTGTGACTTTTGATAAACATGTGCCTAAAACAGAGATTTGGAATACTAACTTAGTAGTGGTTATGCTGGCTCCTTGAGTTTAGACGAGTATGGATAAATGATGTGGACCTGAAATCTAGTAATGGACTTTGCCAGGCCTTCTGATATATAGAAATAGTTTTTCTCAACAGTAGATGAAAGAAACAATATTTCAAATGAAATCAGGCAGTAGAGTATATGCTAACTAAAGCCAAACTCAACAACTTTTGTAATTTTTCAGATCAAGAAATTTTCTTTGGAAATTCTTTAATTTTTCCAGAAAAAATTATGAATTTGTGAGCTTTTCCCATTCCTCCCTGTTGAGAGATATATAAGTTTCCATGCTGGCAAGAAGGGTATTTTCCTCCAGAATTCTTGTCAGTTCTGAAGTAGATTTAATCCATACGTCTTCTGTTTCTCAGAAGGCCTGCTGATAGCTTTTAAAGGGAAACTTTTATTCATGACTGCTCTCCAGTTTATTTTATTTTTGCCTTTCCAGCTACTCCTTTTCACATATCACCTTGCAACAAGTACTACCTCCCTTCCAGTGGCTTGTATACACAAGGCTTAATTGCCCTGGCTTTCAGAAGAAGTTTATTTTTATTTAAAGTCTAGACACACATATGAAGGTGGACGAAGGCCCAGATCTCGATTTCTAAAGAAATAATATAAAGGGGAAGATGATGATTATTCACTGCACATACAGATTGAATGAAGCTCATTGCTACTCAACTTTTTGACAACATACTTCCTTGCACAAACAAATATTGCCTTGAAATCTATGAATCTGAATTTTGTTCAATGATTACAACAGGGAACTAGAAATCAGGGGGGCTGGATTCTATTTTAATCTCTGTTATTTAGGGCTTAGCCGTTTGATCAAGTTACCGTTGCTTTAAGAGGTACTATGTGAAGCCTTAGCCTTTGGCAAATCCAAAGTAAAGTGCATTAGCATAACCTTCTTTCATTAAAGTTTAACCTAATGTGTTTTACCTTGTGTTTGACACCAACAAAGAGTGAATGAACAGCCACCTCAGCCCAGCTGATGCACAGCAGTAACTCATTAACCTGTATGGCTCAGAAGCACGACTGTTGCTGTTAGAATACATTGACTTAAGTCACTCTTAAGTTTCAGCCAGTTTCATGAAGTGACTGGTTTGGGAGAATTTAAGACCTCTATTTTGAAGTCATGCTGGATAAAAGAGAGATACAGATCTTTAGGAATTCAGGCATGCCCAAATCAATCACCCTAAATATCTGCACACTGGGGGAAAAAAGTGAACTATATATGTATTTTTTTCTACATAGCTGTAAAATACAAATAACATTATTAATCACACTTACATAACCAAAAATAATCTGGACTGCCAAAATTTGTTTCCAGTTTTTAAAAAATCCTTCAAGATTCTTTGTATTGGCAGTCTGGATTTTAAGTTTTTAATATTAATGTTCTTTATTTTAAAAAATTAGTTAGATTCTCATATATTAATCTTAGATTGAGACCTTTTAGGAAGAACACAATTTTCTTCTGAGAACTGATAACATTTACTATATAATACTGTGAGATTCTCAGGGGTATGTGGCTATGCAAAACCATCAGATTTTTCACTGACGCCAATGACTAAAATTTCATAGATTTTGACAAGTGGAGGAACATGTCCTGTGTAGGTGTAATAACCGGGGCAGGAAAACTTCTTTGGAAAATGGATTTTTAGAAATACAAAGCAAGTGTCTCTTCTCATCTCTTCACCTCTACAGTGATGATGCAAGGGGTGTGCATTAAACTGATGGAGTAAGTTGGAAAAATTACCTTCCTGTATATGATATCCTGTTTGTATAAAGCATAGGTATATGCAGAAAAGTTGTAGCAGTAGAGGTTGTGTTTATTTAATCCAACATAATTTCTTGTCTAATGTTTGAAGAACATGACGCAGTTTATGTTAACACTGCAGATGATAATTTATAATATGTCTCAAAGAAATTAACATAGAACCAATCTGGACCTGCCTGCAAGAACAATTAAAAAAAATATAATCATGGCTTCTCCAAGTCTAATCTGACATGATGACAGACAAAGTGAGGAAACTGGTAGTTGGAAATTGAGGTCTTAGCTACCTTTTTTCAGATTTGCATATCCTGTGTATGTCTGAATATATTTGTTACTTTAACCTTCCTAGTCAAATAATAAGGCTGTTTCTGACTTTGTATTCCTGCGGCTTCCGATTATGCTTATTTTCATTCTGCTAATCTTGTATTTTCTTGATAACCTAAAGTGTCAGTTTTGCTTGTGTTAGGGGACTGCCACAAACAGAGGTTAAAACATTACAATAATTATGTACCCAGCAACATGACTAAAACTTGCATAGATCATCTGATGTTTAAAAAAACCTGAATTCACATTAGCCCATTCTCTTGGCATGCAGGCAGGGGTCTTGTTTTATTTGGGTGGGCTACTGAGAAGTGTCAGCTGACCATTAAGGCTATCTATAAATTTAATTCTTTTAGAGGTCAGGGAGCAACACTTAGTCTTGTAGAAATTAATTTTTAGATTTCCATTGTGGCATTAATGAAGAAAAGCTGCAAGAGAAAACAGACCATTTTCAGGAATGCGATTCAGAACATTAACACCTTAATTTACATAAAATTAGTTACATACTGCTGCAGTAATTAAATTTATTTGACCAGGACTTTGCAACTGTGAAAAATAGATTCAGAAAGGCAAATCAGGACTCTTACATATTTTCTCCAAGTGGCTGATTTCATGACAATATGAAATCAGAATGATTTAATTGCAAGACATCAAAAAATACAGTGTGTTGCCAAATTTGGAAGGCTTGGATTTAGAGTAAAAGGTTTTAAAATGGAAATTTAAAAAAATCCACAAATCCTGTACTTGAAATAATTGCTGTTTTTCTCATGTGTACTGAATAGGCAATAAAATCAAAAGTTGACTGTAAGATTTTGACGTATGGCACTGGAAATCAGGCATGTAGGCAAAAGGCAAAGCCTTTTTTTTGAACAAAGAAAAGACACGTATGAAAGAAATGACATAACTTTGGAGGAAAATAGAGCTTTTTTGCATTTTTTTCTTAAAAAAAAAAAGAAAGAAGCATTATTTTTATTTCTAGGCTCAGCTGAAAATAAGATACAAAGCAAACTTCTGCATCCTGAGTGTTCAGCTCTTTGATTTGCAGAATTCACCCATCATCTTTCATCAGTAAAAATTAAAATCCGCCCTTCTTTATCCTTTTAAAACCTGTCTTCGATTCAATTATCCACTGGGATTAAGTTGGAGTTGTACTATGCCAGTGTAGTTAAAACAGTTAAAGCTATCTGGTGAGGATTCATTTAGACCAGTAAAATGATGATTTATACTATTTAGCTGCTCACATACATCAGAAAGTGGAGAATGGTATGCTGAATATGCAGAAAAATACTAGCTGCAAAGGGTTATGGTTTGATTGTGTTACAATTTCATGAACTTCTCTGAATTATCGATCAATAATTTCTTCAGTACAACTCACAGTTCTGAAACTGTCTGGCATTATGAGATGCAAAGATAATTCCCCATGTCTAAGTCACCTGTAGTTTCTTCCTAGGGCTCATCAGGTTCCTGGAAAGGACCCTACATATTAGCCAAAATATAAAATTTCTCTTTTGGAGAATATAAGATCCTTGTCTCTGAGCAATTCAAATATCCAGTGTGACACTTTAGATAGGAAATTATAGATCATCCTTGTTTTGCATCTTTCATTAATTCTCCAGCAAAAGCCTGGATGGTTCCTTCCACCTGTTAATGTAGCATTTTCTTACTGTCACAGTTCAGAAAAGCACCCTGATGTGTCCCAAATCTCTCCTAACCCAGCTACAAATCCATGGTCCTTTGCAACCTGAGGTGGCCAGTGTATGGACAGGGGCAGTAGCCATGTACAGCCAGAGGACACATCCCCTTTTGCTCTTTGCATTTGTGAAGCTTAGTTTTGGAGTCAGAGTTTAGGTTTTTGGAGGCCTAAAGTTTACATACTTTTGCCCCAAAGGCAATAAAGGATAATTTCATCCCTGTTAACTTGCTCGGAGGTGATGCATCCCTACTTTTGCAAATCACCAAAGAAAGGGCACTTCTAGGGACACAACCATTTTTAAAAAATATTCTCCTGTTAAGAGTGGGAAAGCTTTTAACGTTGTAGGAATTGGCATGCTGATATAATTATGTCTGCATTAGAACTTTTACCAAGATGAATGAATCATCAGGCAAAAATCCCTACACCCAGAGCTAGTGTAATTGCACTGCTGCAACTCGCAGGTAAAGAACTGGCTCTCACAAAATGAAATACTTGAATTTTACTAGTCACAGCAACACGTTACAAATATCGAATCAGTGACTGAACTACATATCCCAAAAGACCTAAGTTCAGGACACATTCAAAGGCAGAAAGGATGGTTTCTTTGGTGACCTACTACTGTGTAATTCCTTAGCTATATCATTTTATAGTAAAACCACAAATTTCCATGAAACTTGACCAGCTAAATTAAGAAGCATAAATTGCTGCATTATATGTCAGTCTTGTCTGAATTCCATACCATAAAATTTCCTTGATAGTGAATCTTGTATGTGTTTATTGATCCTCAGAAAGAACAAAGCCCTTTGGAACATTCTTATTCTGCCCATAGATTCCACACAAGCAAGCAAGACTTGGATATTTCAGAGCTATACCCCCAAAATTATGGTAGCGCTGAGCACTGATAGCTTTAAATATGTTAATAAGTAACATGCTATTCAAATGATTTTTAGCTAATATTCATTATGTTATAAATAATGGGCCACATCACACTGATGAACCTCTAATGATTTTCAACAGAGATTTGACCTTCTTACATCAGTTGTGGCTCTACCGTGGCCTTTATATGTGGAATAAATATGCAGTAAGGGAGGCTTAGATTTACAGCATGCAAACTACTATGCATTAAGTCCGTTTGGAGATGTCCTTAAAACACACTGGATACAATGCAACTGCCTTTCCAAATGGAATAAGCTACCTCACGCAGAGGCACACTTACTGCACACACACGGGGATGCACAGAAGAATAGTTGCAGAGTAACTATTGTTTGGTGGCATATTTTTCCTTCATAGGCAGGTGCCCAGGAAGTGCCCAGGATGTAAACTGGTTAAATTTAGAGCAATAAATCCGTACGGTATGGCAAATAAAAATAAAAAAGCTTCCTGGTATTGTGAAATCAGTTGTTTCAAGAATAATACTCATGTGTCTGCTACCTGAACTTTTCTTAGTATGAAATATCTTCCAATATACACAATTCTATGGATCTAGTCCTCATTTCTCTGTGATCACATAGTTAAATGTCACGACTACAAACCATTTGCAAGAAGCAAACAGATTCACTGTTATTTCTCTGACATGGTACCTCGACACAAGAGCTTCTCAGAAGTCAGATAGTGAAGTCAGATATTGTCAGTGCTCTGTAAGATGTTAAAATGTTTTCATGCCTGTCTCAGAAATCTGCCTTTATGTGACCAGACAGGCTTGTAGTCCGTTGGGCATTACTCTGCAACACTACTGCCCACAGAAGAAAACTAGCGAACTATGTTACTGTCCCTGTCGTACCAGTGTCGATTGTCTTGGCTGGATTCACTCGAAGGTGCTCATTCTCTCAGAATGAGCTACAAAGAACCGCATCCCTGCTGAAGCTGGGAAGTGTAATGCAATCTCTGTTAAATGGCTATATTAAATAGTGATGAGTCTGTTCCTCACTTGAAAGTATATATCATTAGTTCAGTTCACTGGAAATCTAAAAAAATTTGTTCGCAGAGTTCTTCTTAAGTCTTAGCATGAGTAAGAGCATCCTCTCTATTCCCATTTCTGAAGCCACCTTAATGAAAAAACATGAAGCTCTGCTCAGATATTTTTAACAAAATCTGTTATGAAATTAGGACAGGAAGAGTTCAGATACTCTGTGGCAGGGGCGCATGTTTGAAAGTGCTATGTGTACGAAGTTATAACTAGGGCCTGGATGACGGTTGGGAGAATTGGCTTTTCAGCGTGATGAGAAAACTGTTGAAGTATTTTTGGTTTTCATCAAATACACTGAGTGGGCTTTTTAATTAATAGATTTGTAAGAATAGCATATGCAGTGAACTGAATCATACAAGAATATATGGAAGTCCTTTTGGAAGAATACCAGATAAAAGAGTACACTTGATTAAAAACAATAAATGTCCATTGTGCCAAAAGATGAAAAAATGCAATAGAAATTTGAATGGATAAAAATCTTCATTTTAATGATTTTTTTCAGTATACCAGATTAAAACTCATTTCATAAAACAGCAGAGGCCCTAAGTGAATATCTGCTAAAAGAATAGATCTGTGAAAGTAGTATTGTATAATTTTTGTGCAACAAGGATATCCATTTAATAGGTTTCCACACCAGCTTTGATCACATTTGGAATTATTCTGCTTTTTGTTACATTTTCTCAGTTATTTTTTAAATTTTTTTATGCTTTCTTTGAAATATATGAACCTTTTAATGTATGGATAATTTATTCAGCTCCTAAATTTAAATGCCTGGTGGGCGTAATTTTCCTATTTTAGTTTACTTCTATAGCTGCCTTCACTTTGTCTGGAATTTATTATTCATTGTCTCCAAATTATAACAGGACTGACGTGTTAGAGTATAACTCCTTAAATTCATTTCAATATTTTAACTATTTGCATAACAATCCAGGGGGGTAGAAAGCTTCCCTGACAACCTCTTTGTCTCCAAGAAATTGTCAGGAAAGTGCAACATATTTTAATATGACCTTAAGAATATGAACACCAAGATGTTTGTGCCAGTATTGTGACTTTTTTTGTAATTCGAAAATGTTCCCACAAATTATGGGTTATTAAGTCTGTATAAAGATGCAGAACTTAAGCAGGCCAAACTCTTCATTGACATAACTGGAGGGTCTTGCCAGAGGCAAAACTGATGGATTTCTTTTCCAGCTTAAAACACATTCTTAAGTGGTTCTTAAAGCATATTCCATTGGATCACAGTGTTATTCCATCATAAAAGTAAGTTTTCTGCATTTACAAGGTGAAATGCAAACTGCTGCACTGGGCCACCTGCGAGGCTCTCTTGCAGGGTGCAGCATGTGATGGAAGAGGGAGGAGTTCAGCAGAAGCGCGGCCGACGGGGATGCAAAGTGAAACTCATGTTGTGCTGGGCACGGGTGGAGTGGGGTGATGAATAACCACTCAGCAGAACTTTGTTTCACAGCATAGCTCTTGGTCTGAGAGGTGTAA
Organism: Ciconia boyciana; assembly: GCF_034638445.1. Classification (NCBI taxonomy): domain Eukaryota; kingdom Metazoa; phylum Chordata; class Aves; order Ciconiiformes; family Ciconiidae; genus Ciconia; species Ciconia boyciana. The sequence continues at coordinate 37,180,466 of NC_132939.1, read as the reverse complement.
CAGGACTTTGACTCTGTCAGGGATTTCTGCCAGCACCTTCTCCTTTAAGTGAACATCCCAAAGTGCCAAAAAAGGGTTGTTTGAAAACACAACAGCAACAGCAAAATACCTCCCCCCCCTTTAAAGCTAGATTTTACTTGAACATAAACCTGAAGAACAAACTTAAAGAAAATTCAGAAGGAGACAGAGCCTGCAAAGATATCTCCCCCCCCAACAGCGGCAGGGGTTGGGTTGTCTCTTTTCTGTATAACTCCTAGTCCAGCGTCTGCTTTTCAGCCTCTCTGCCTCTTCAGGGAAAGATTTCTTTCAGTCCTGGGCTCCCTGAGCCACATGCTCTCACTTCTGTCAGCTTTCTTCTGCCTCCCTTCTGCTCCGTGGGCTGACATGGGGTCCTGGGCCACGGGCAGGGTGCGGGGAGCCCCGGGGGAGGCTGGGCAGGGGCAGGCAGGGCTGGGAGTGCCCTGGTTGCTTCCAGCATGAGCAGGTTTCCTTTTGCTGCCTCAGGATGCCTTTTAAGAGGAATGTAACAAAGACACAAAAGGAGTGCCAGCTGCAGAAAAGGGGAGAAGCTAAAGACCTTGCTTGTTAGGACCTGCCAGAGTCTTATGGGACTTGCCTCGTGGATTTTGTAGTAAAATTTCATGCAAGACTCTGGAAGGTTTTAAGATATTTATGGTGTAAAACATGCTCACTGTTTACACTAAAAATCAGGTGTCATAGCTGTGCCAAGACTCCCTGTTTATACGATAGTTCAGGAGACAGAGCACTTGACCAAGAGGTAGTAACGCTGATGTGGTAGATCTCTCAAATTCAGTTTACCATTTAGGACAATACTATTGTTATTAGGCCTAGAAACAAGGCTCCAGAATATTCTATGACCTTTTTTGGTGAAACAGAGCCACTGTTCAGAAAGAAACAGAGGATTCATAGAGCCAGGGGGAGGGAGCAACAGAGGCCATGTGTCTGCAGAAGTCCTGATGACATTCTCATGGAGACTTACTGCAGGATCAGCTTAGATCGTGCAATAAAGACCATATTTTTGTAAGTTATCCTATGCTTTTGTCTATCTAATCTGAAGTGTCTTCGGCATTGTAGGGAGCTGAAGCTGGGGTCATCCAAGTCCTAGACTAGACCTTTAAATGCGGACAATTTTTCGTGTCTTGCCATGAGGAACATCAGACATTGAAAAGTACAGTTTGGTACCATGTAAACAAAACCAAATTATATGTCTAATAGCTAAGTATAGGTGTCCTGGTGGATTTATAAACTTAAAATAGAAAAAAAAGTCTCTGTTTTGAGACATGACATAGCAGAGTAGAGTCACGGTAAGTGACTATTTTTCTTAGGCACTGAAGTAATCAAAATGACAGTAATCATGAAAGGAGTAATAGTTATCCTAAAAGAACGTTAAAATGAGTAATAGGACGAGACATGACTCTATTTATAGTCCCATTGGAAGACAGTGGGAATTTGGACTAGTTTCAACGGGGGCAATTACCATTGGTGCTTCTTTAAAGCTTGTCTGGTCTGTGTATTCCTGTAGACAAAATATTTGCTGGTGATTTTATTACTGTCTCACTTCCTAAGCTCACTGGATACTAGCTAAAACCCAATTTTTCCGGGAATGACTTCTACTATAACTGTTCTTTGAATTTCTCTGAAAGCAGGTATTTGGCAGGGCAAAATGGGTGGCAATCACATATGAAAAAGAGCCATAGGTTATGTAGACATCACCTTTGCCATTCCTATATCACCTCCTCTGCCCACTCTACTCCCTCTGTGTCTCTTTGGCAGGATTCTGAAAAGGCAAGGGCAAGGAAGCAAGTTTCTAACTAGAAATCCTTTTTGTAGAGGAGACTGGTTCCATTACCTGCACATCACAGTACAAAGAAGCATATGGACCTTCAACAGGGAGCAACTGAGGCATCAGAAAAACCTGCCTCAAAAAGAGTGGGACTAGTTAGCCTAATCGGGCAACTTGTAATGATTAGAGTTCCATGAGTATTAACACTATTGCAAGTTTGTCTCCAAGATTAAGAAATGATTGCTAACTATATGAAGAGAGTTTTCTAAATGTTAAAATATCTATTTTCAGTTTTGAAGCATATGAAGTTTTTATAGCATTAAAAAAATGTAGAAATATATTGAGCAGAAACTTAATTTATAATTTGTAAGTTTGAGCAACTGCATTTAAGCTTCACCACCAAATATAGGATTATAATTATTAAGCCATTTTTCACTGGGAGGGGGAAATATTTCAAAAACAGCTTAACCTTTCTTTTCCAAGCAAAAGAAAAAAACAGTTTAATTAAAAAATAAAATGTTGTTTCTCAGTGTGATCTTAATAGGAAGATTAGTTTTGGGCTTTTTAAGAAGAAATATTCTAAAATAGCTTATCAAAATTTAAAGCATAACTATTGCCCACAGTGGTGGTGGTGGTGGTGGTGGTGTTTTTAATTCAGTCTCCTGCAAGGAGCAAAATGCCTCCTCCATCTTCCAGTCCTGGTGGTCCCTTTCTATTCCTCTGCAGTCTACCCAGAAGTTACATTGTTTCAGTGCTATAGATGTCTAGCCCAGATAAAGAGCTTTGATATAGATTTCAGAATTTTTCATATTTTTAAAATGTCAGGCAGATATCTCTTAGTTTCAGAATATCATGTTAGACACAATTCCTGCAAGACCACTGCTCCCAAACTCTTGATTCATATTGGATCTCGTGATACTTGATATGCTTTGTATGAAGAAATAAAACCGAATGACATGTAATAAGTGTCTGAAATTTGGGGATTTTGTGTTTTTAAAGTGTACATCTTCCATCTCATGTGCCTATGAAGTAAAGCTGGAAGTTAGAATCAAAGGCTTATATTCCAGAAGACAAATATAAAAGCTTCCAACAAGCTAATTTCTTTCTGAATATTTTGTGTTCTAAAGTCAATTTTGTGATGCGAAGGGCTTGACATTTAATATATTGTGTTAAAGTTCTAATCTTGACATTGCTGCAGGAACAAAAATTGAGCTGAAGGCAATTTTGAGCAGTCATTTAAGATAGCTTCCAGACCCAAGGCATGGCCAACTACACCTAAACTATTCTGCAAGAAGTCTAAGCAAATTCAGCGTAGTAATACTATGATGTCAAACAGTGCTTTGTCCTTTGTGACATAAGAAAACAGTTTCTATTTGAGAAGCATTTTAACTCAGTGCTAGCAGGGAACATGGAATTAGGGCAGTTGTGAACATGTTCCAGAGAAAAATGTATCAAGTGATAAGATTACCGGGGTTATTTGGTCCTTGAGAGAGCAATGGTAAGCCTGTGAATGGCAGTAGATCAAGCAGCACATTTGGAATAGGTAGAACTAACTCTTGGATAATGGTGAAGCCTGCCACGGATGGCTGGCCCTTGAGCAATATATAATTCAGATGCACATAGATCAAACATGGCGATGAATGTGAAGCAACGTGGGCGTGATTGTCTTCGCTAGTTGGTAAAGAACACTGCCCTGCATTTTGTTGAGGAAGTTGAGAGATGTGGCAGCAGTAGCTCCATTTCAGACAGGGAATGCCTGTCTGAAGCTTGAGAAAGCCCTTCTAAGTCTCTAGCAGGTAGAAGGGAATGGGTTCTTATAGCAATGGATCTTGCCATTGTAACTTCTCCCCACTTCACAAGCGTGAGCATGCCTGCAGATACAGCCTGACATTACATTAAGAGGAGAGTAAGCAAGTGGTATTAACCCTTAATATTTTCCTGAAGTTATGGTCTGCCCTCAGCCTGCTCCTCCGTCTAGCTGTGCAATTTACCATGCAAATTTGGTCTGATCTGAAATGAGACATGTTCATTCTGTGGTTTAAGAGAATTGCCTTGCATGGCTGGAAGAAAGTGAAGAGTTGGGGTGGTGAGTGCTTATGAAACCCTGCCACTTCAGTGGGGTTGCATATTTATATGATCAAACAGGTATTTTTTTTTTTAATTAAAAACTTAAATGTAAAACCGATGTAGCTACCCTACATCAATTGTTTCAGTCTCTGTATGTAGCCTTTTCCCCCTGATTAAAACATGTAGAGATGAAAGTGTATATTTGAGTCTCAAGTTTTGGGGAGTAGGATCCATATCCTCAAAATTACAGGAAGGCTGACATGTGGTTTAGCCATTGGACTGACAATTGAGGGGTCTGGGTTCACTTTATTCTTCTGTGTGACATTATGGAAATAGCTTACTCATTCTGTGCCTTAGTTTTCATCATTAAAAAGTAAATAATAATAATAATACTCTCTTGTCTTGTCTGTATTCTAAGCCCTCTGAATTGGTGGTGGGCTGTTTCTTATTTTGCATTTCTAAAAACCCCCAAAAGGCACATTTTCTGTGACTTTCTTGGCAGTTCCATAAGGGAAATAATAATAAAACACTAAAACCACTCTTTTAAAGTAGTTACTAAGAAAAAAGTAGGAAACTAATAAGTAGAAAATCAAATAAAAGCAAATACGTAATACAGCAAGATTCTTTACTTTTTATATGCTTTACACTTTTAAAAGCAAAAATAAATGAAAGCGAGGAATAATATATGAGAAATAGACATCTTGCAAAAAGGTAGAAGAAAAAAATTAAAAAGAAACTGAGGAAGTGGTGATTTGCAGTAAGTCTTCTATTTGTTTAACTCTAAGATGATACACATTAACTGTGCAATTTCAAATTACCTAAAAGGAGATGATTACCAGGAGCACAGTAGGACATTTAAATTGTACTCACTAATTATATTTTATTACAAATTATTGGTTTGCCAAGTACACCAATCTGGTTGGGTGAATGCAAAAGAGTGTGCTGTGCATTATAGTATCGATAGAAATATTTAGTTATCTATAACCATATTCTGAGTGACACTAGACTTGTTGATGGTTTTGTAGTGAACATGTCCCCTGCTATACAGTAGCTATCTGTAAGTGTGGCTGGTTTGAAATGCCCTGGCGAGTCACGCTGTTGCAGCAGTCATATGTTGATCTGATCCACAGAGGCAGTGGGTCCAAGTTCTGTTGATTATTTGTCTTACTTAGCAGTAAGTTAAGCAGTGTGAAAAACTGTGCAAATGCTCTTTTGGGTCATTATGTTATTGTGCATCATCTACAATATATTAATATATTTTGAGCTTGTGTAGATGTCTTGTTAAATTTATTTGTTTTCAACAAATCATTTTTGAAAACCTGCGCACTTTATCACAACTGCTTCTTAAATCTAACATATTTATCATAAAGTATTTTATTTATTGAATTTTATTTGCCATCAAGAGAGACAGACATGAATATAATGTTTAAAAAGATGTCTATTGATGTGAGAAAAATGCAAGCCGTGTGGTAGAAGCTCAGTGAGTGGGAGAAATGTAAATGTTCTCTGCATTTTATCTCACATGACAGAATGCATTATGGTCAAAATAGTGTCTTCTCAGAGACACAGGTTTCTAACATCTGCATAGTACACACTTTTATGTAAGCTCTTTATTCTGCACGCAATTGTTTTGTTAAATGCCCTACAGTCTCATTTATAAGACCCTCTTTTATGCCGTCACCTTGTATGGGTTCTGTACCTTGGATACATATAACCCAATTATAATTACCATGACAATATATAACACCTTTTTGAAACCCTCCTCATGTGATATAGGGGTATGGTACGTACTGATGTCAGAAACAAGCTATTTTCATCAGACAATTAGTTGTCTTTGACACAAGCCTGCATTTCCCACCAATTAGTACAAACGGCAGGGTGCATTTCCAGAATTTTGCAGAGCCAGCAGCTTGTGCTATTAAGCGGAATTTAGGATATTTAAATAAGTTCCAATACATATTCTGGTTTTCTTAATTTGCTAAAATCAATAGCTGCTTTTTGTCTGTGAATCATTTCTGACTCAACATAATGCCCATAGATTAAAGGTCTTATGAGATTTATTCTTCCTGTCAACAAACAGTTTTAGTTTTAATTTTAGTCTTTCATACCTGATGAGTGCTATTAACAGCTGTTGAACAAGAGCTGAAAGTTACAATATCCTCTGTAGTAGTTCAGCTATTAAGCCAGAACACATGATGTTAACAATTAAAACAGACGATTCTGTAGCACAGCCTTCTAATCAGATATGCAAATACAAAACTAGCACGTTGGTCAGATTTTAATGGATTTCCATATATTATGAGTAGCTATAAAGAAGTTGGGCTCAGGTGTCCTTCTCTACTGTGCCATGAAATCATCTTAGAAACGTCTTCAGATGTTATGGATCTTAGTTGCACAGCCAGCAATATGAGTCAGAATAATTTAATGCTGCTGTGGTCAATTTTGCCACAGTGGCCGGCAGTGCTGAAGGGCTAGTGCCTGATCAAAAGCCATCAAAACTCAGCAGAGACTCTTGTTTGTGAAAATGGGCTTTCAGTGTGTCCCTGAAAAAAAAAGGGGGGGGGGGAATGGCATAAGAACATCCTATAGGCTTCTTCCCAAGGGTCCTGTGGTCCACATTCAGGAGGGTTGTTAGTAGCTCAAATTGGCATGTTTAATTGTAAACTGAAAGGACTGAATAACAACTGTGCAGTTGCACGTGGCCATCTCTTTGACGGACCAAACCAACCACACTTGTCAACGCTGTAGATGTGTTTAGATAGCATGTTGTGTGCTCTTACTGCTCTTTCCCTGCTTCTGTCTACCCCGATCTTGTTTTGTTACATTGCTGCTGTTAGTTCACTTTCGTTTTCTTATTTTTTGCTGCATACATTTTCTTGGAAAACTTCAGTTAATGAACTTGGGGTCATTTTTCCACACCCCCCTTCTCCCACATTTTCCTTAAGTGCCATTGAGGTGATAAAAGACTGCCTAGACATACAATAGGGCTCCTAGCTACTTGGAAATCTTGGTGCCCACCTGGGCGTAACTGAAGTCAGGAAATTCAGGCAGCGTTCTTTGGAGCTCCATGGGATCATTGCTATGTCCTTATTTTCTGTATGTCTGGGGAATGGAGGACATAGATGCACTCTGTGAAGGCTTGCTTGGCTGAAGGCATGACCTGACAGCCCTGGACTGCGGTTCTCCCCCATCATTCAGCTGCACGGGAGAAACCTGTGGAATCTCTTGGAGCTCAACATGTGCAGGACCTCCATTCTGCTGAACCAGACCCTTAAATATGTATTGTTCCACTGACGCATGGAAGACCTTGGCTCATGACACCCATCAACAGTAATGGGAGCTAGATACCTAAATTCCTTGCACAGCAATGAGAGAATAGGCCCCTTTTGATTTTAGAAGTCTTTCCTACAAGGATTTCCCTTGTGCCTAGTATGAGCATATAAATGGCCATTTTATTGTATTAAATATGTATCACATCCATCATTTTAAATGCTGTGCTGTGATGAAGGCTTCTCAGTCCCAGGATCAGTTCTGAAAATATTTAAACTTGGCAAGCTAAACATGCTCAGCTGAATAAGCCTAAGGGTCCCATTCAAGGAAATGTTATATACCACTTATGCTTGTTTTTTTTAGTTAAATTACACAGAAAAAGTTGGTAGAATATTGTTTCAGCATGAATTACAACATTTTAATATTCATTAATCCAACTTCTTGACTGTCTTTAGTGGTGATTTTTCCATTGTTCAGCTTAGTTGCTATGCAAACCTGGAAAAGAGAGGGGAAAAAAACAGTCTCAGGTAGCAATCCACAACTGAAAACACACAGATTAAAAAAAAAATCCTCTTCTGGACCAAACAGTGGATGATGATGGTTTAAATCAACTCTCCAGGTAATATGAATAATTAGATTTATACCTCAGTGTTAATTTGCTTTTGTTAAGTGCAAAGATCTCATTTTGAAAGCCTTCATTCATTAAACTTTCTATTTAATTGTTTAAAAAAGAACCCAGCAACTTCAAAATCAACCAAATAATACTAGAGAACTGAGCATTAAAGAGGATCGGTACAAATATCAGCACAACATAAACCAAATTTGTTTTCATTTTTAAAGGAACATTATACCTTTCAAGTGTTTTATTTGCAATTCACTTAACTAAGAATAAGTGTATTTCTGCAACACATTAGCTGTGTTATAACAGATAAAGTTGAATGGGAAACGTTCAGAGGTTACTTGTGGATCTATTAACTACCATTTTTAACACTGTTTTGTAGTCCAAATCAGTTTGTTTTCACTCAGTACCCACAGTTATATTTGTAATAACATTTTTATCCCTTGAATTTTCTAAACAGACCATTGTTGGCTATTTTTTTGACTACTAAGAATGGTACTATTTTTAATTAATTTGTGTGTAGACTTATTTTCCAAAATGAAGATTTTCTTTTAAATGAGATTAGTTTGTGCACATTTCACTTCATAGTTCTGCAATCATGTTTCTCCATGAAAGGAAAATGTAAACTGTGTCTAGGCTTACCAACCACAGGCTATTTCAGATTGCATTTTTTTATGAACTATGAAACAATCTCCTTACAGCTCCTCTGACTCTGCTGGCGCGTTCACTGTATAATATTCTACAACAGGAATGAAAGGTAATTGTAAAATTGAAAATTAAGAATAATATATGCAGTAGTCTCATATATTAAGACTATCAGGACTGGATTATGAAAGACAGTGTGTGTATATGTGTATGTATGTATCTTAGGAAGACAAAGGCCCAAGGCAATTTATGTTCAGGTTTACAATGGTTTTGCTGCAAGCATGCAGAACTAACTGGGTTTAGATTAAGGCAGTCTAATTAGTGTCATGTCAAACTGGCAGTGATCATAAGACAAGAGAAGGGTCACTCTTGTCATCTGCTTGGTCTTTTGCCCTTAAATATAGAGCTGCATAAAGCACACTCTCCTTCTTGTTAATGGAAGCAGAATATGTATAATCTGCACATGAAATGAAAAGAAAATGTGTAAGGAAATTTCTTTTTCCCATTTCCTCGTCAGGAGCTGTGAATTTTAGTGAGAATTAAAGTAAGGCTAATTCTGCA